>NC_047667.1:55099421-55399421 GCF_011762505.2 Arvicanthis niloticus | reverse complement strand
TCCAACATGACTGGGGCTCTTGTGGAATACCCATATAATTTGCTACAGCCTCCTGAAGGTAGCACTGCACTTGTTGAAAATTAATGACTCCCTTGTATGTTTTGTTGAATGAATACAGTCTAGTGTATGCAAATTGCACTTGAATATATTTAAATAGGGCAAGCCTTTCTGTTTGCCAGAGCTCAGCTTGCCCTATTATATCAGATCGTTCCCACATTTAGGTTGCATGCCTGAAACTTCAGTGCACATGTTTGCAACTGTTGATCAGTCCCTACAGCATCCTCTGTTGTCCTGTGATTTACAGCCTTTAATCAAGCTTTGACAGACTCTGTGATCTTTGCAGGTTTTACAATGGGCAAATTAGGGTTGAGGGGACTCTATGGTCTGTGCTATAATATGTTTATGTACTATCTGACAAGCCTTCTATGTCATTTGAACAAATCTGTATACAATGAAAACATCAAGCTTCCTATTGAAATGATTAGGAGTCCCTAGATAGGAGTAATAGATCAATTAACACTCTGAAGGTGGAGCCTGTCCAGGTTAGAAACCTATGATGATAACCTTGGATCCTTTTACCTTTTACCATTTAAAGGTCGTCTTCCCACTATATAGCTTCTCTACTACATAGCTGTTTCAGCTTGAGTAAGCTAAGTATCTGTGGAGTGGAAGAAATTTAAGGCTCTTATCTTTGTATTCTACCCATCAGAAGAATGGAAAATTTTGGTAGACACTGTGTCAGCAGGAAAGGTAAATGATACCTTGTCAACTTGACATCAAAACAAATCACTTTTTAAGCCATTGCCTTTCCTTTTGTGTTAATTCCCAGATCTCATATCATAAGACAAACATCATACAATTTTAAAAGTCCCATGTCTTTAAAAATTTAAACACTTTAAAAGATTGGACTAATCTTTTTAAACAAAGTTTTTCTAAAACTCCAAGATATCTTTAAATTTCCAAGAATTACTTAACTGTAGGATCTTGTAAAAATCAAAGCAAGTTAATACTTTCTTATTTTAAGACAGAATAACCATGGAACAGTCACAATCAAATCAAAGCCAAATCAAAAACACAAAGCACAAAAAGCTCAATGTCAGATGTCTGGGACTCAATCATGATCTTCTAGACTTCTCCAAAGGGCTTGGGTCTTTTCTTCAGCTTCGTTTTCTGCAGCAAGCATAGCTTGGTTCCTAGGCTCAGACCTCCTCAACTCCACAGCAGCTGCTGTCCTTGGTGGTAATCCCATGATTCTGGCATCTCCAATATGCTTTGTGCTTCCTGCTGCAACTGGTCTCCATCCTTATCTATAGCTTCTTTTTAGCTCTCATTGGGGACTCTGACTTGCCACATAATGTCAAGCCTCATATTCTCTTCATGACCCCTTCAATACTTCTACTGCAACTGAGACTTCACCCTCACCAATGGCCTCTCTTGGCTTCTTTTCGGGAATCCTACCAATATCATCTGGGAAACTTTTACATACTACCAAGTTTGGCTGCCAGCATAAGAAACAACATTGGTCTCTGTGGGCCATGGTTTCTGTGTACTGACCCTGAGAAAACACTTTCTAGTAGATTCAGACTCAATGATGATCTCTTCTTAATTTTTGCTGATTATTCAGCTCCAGATGACCAGAATCAATGTTCCCAGCAAAGCCAAGGTTATGCTTTAGTGATTACTAATTCAAATATCACAGAAATGGCCCTAAAAGTTCTAACAATAGCTCACCATGCTTTGAATCCTCAATGACTTCTCTAGCCCAAGCTTTCAAAATCCTTTCACAATCCTGCTAGTAAAACACAGCATTCCCCCATTCCTGCTACACATTTCTGCCATTGTTAGGGTTTCCAAGGGTTGTAATAAAACACTATGACAAAAGCAACTTGTGGAGTGAAAGGGCTGTTTCAGCTTACAACTCTCAGGTCACACTCCATCACTGAGGGAAATCCGGAATGGAACTCAAGCCGGACAGGGAACCAGAGGCAGGAACCGATACCAAAGGAACTGATGCAGAGGCCATGAAAGAACGCTGCTTATTGGTTTGCTCAGACTTGTTTCTTATGGAATCCAGGACCAACTACCCAGGGGTGGCACAACCCACTGTGAGCTGAGCCCTCTAGCCTCAAGAATAAAGAAAGAAAATGCACTACAGACTTGCATACAAGCCAATTTGGTGGGTGCATTTTCTCAGTTGAGGTTCCTTCTTCTCTTCCCAAATGACTCTAGATTTTTGTCACGTTGACAAAAACCAACCAGCACAATAAATAACAACAGCCCTTTATTTTCCCATAGTGATTTCTGGCAAATTTGAGTAGTTGAAACAAAACCCTAACTATGTCATTAGCAGTTTTAGCACTAGAATCACACCATATTAATGCAACAAAATTTATTGTCACCTACTAGATAGAAACATAAGAAATATCCTTATTTCCACGTATCATTATATTTTATATCATATGATCCTTCATATTTGAAACAATTCATAATTCAGTGGTTTGTGTTATGAAAGGACATTCAGTGTAGCAAGAGAGCTAGAATCTTTCCACAAGGAGGTTTGTAAGAGTGACCAGAAACCTTTTTCCTGGAAAAGAGAGGAGATTTCCAGTTAAAGAAAAAAAAAAAAGGATCATATATTGTTATTTCTGTTCTCTCTTGAAACCCCACTATAATTCTATAGAGTAATTTTTAATAAGATCTCAATCCATAAACTTGAAAGCAGAGAGAAGTCATCTTGGTACTGAAAGAGAACGATAACATTCTGGAAAAGAAGAAAGGGGATGGGTTACTTGTAATTCACTTACAAAGCACCCAAAGCCAAGCCTTCCGTAATGAGACCACACGCTGCCACTCCATTTTGACTTGGAAGCCTACAAAGGCTTGGGAAATGGGGATATTCCACCCCCAAGTGTGGTGCCTGAAGACTTTGAAATGAAGAGTTTGTGTGAAAGTACACTTGGTGTCTAGTAGGTCTCTCTTCCAGTTTTATCCTATAGATGACCAGTTTTCCAACCACATCAAAGGAACATGAGAGTCTTTACCCTGGAGAAAATGAGACAGAGGGTGCAGCAAGGGAAGATGAAGTGTATTAGAGAAAGGAGATTGGAGTCTACCAGAAACGGAGGTGATGTAAAAGCACTCTCCCTTCACCTTCTGATGGTCCATGTTACCTACTCTCTGTACTACAGAATGCTGATATCATAGGTCCTTCAGGCAGATAGGAGGCCGCTTCCTTCAGCAAACTGATGTCCATCATAAAAGATTTATGAAGCTAGTACTTAGGGATCATATCTTGAACACTCATGGTTCCTCTCTAAATATACACTAATTAAAATAATCAGCAAGCCCTCCCTAGGCTCATGGAACTTTTGGCTGGCTTTTGAGAAAGTCTTGTAAATGAACTTTCAAAGGTCAACTTATGCTTTATAAATGCATTAACATTAAAGGCAGGATCAAAAATCAACAAATGAGGATTAAAAATCATAGGAAGTTAAGAACATCATAGAGAGAAGAAAGCTTTAAGAGTCCTATTATTAACAATAACTCCAGAGAAGTAAAAAAAACTATGTGGCATTGATACATTTTAAAATAATAAAGAAGCTGGGAATGGGGGCACACACCTGTATCTCAGCTACCAAGGAGGGGGGCACCAGGCTGGGCAACATAGCAAGATTCTATCTCAAAATCAAAACAATAAATAAATAAAGTCTTGGGAAAGAGATCTGTGAGAGAGCACCTCCCTAAGAATATACAAGGCCTTGGGTTTAATGGTTTGTATGAGATAGACAAACAGAGACAGACAGACAGACAGACAGACAGAGACAAAGAGAATTTAAAATACTCTAGGACAATAGAAAGTTTAATAGATTTAAACAAATTGAAAAAAAAGTTCAGTAAATTATGATTCTAAATATCTTCACGTTAGGTTCACATGATTGCCTCCATAAAGATTTGAAGCCAAGATCTGAAAGGTTGATGTCTGTTGGTATATGCACATGTGTATGCATTGCACATTGTGTATCACAGTGTGCATTAGAGATTGTGGGACAACTTTATGACGTTAGAGCTCCATTTCCACCCTTATGTGGGTTCTGGGGATTGAACTCCAGTCCTCAGGCTTGTGTAGCAAACACCTTTACCACTGAGCCACCTTGAAGGCCCTGGAGGCATTTTGTCCAACCCTCTTTCCCCAGATTTCTTCTAATAGTACATGTGAGACTTCTCTTGTGCTTGCAAGATTGATCAATATGTCATTATCACTTTCTGAAAGGTTTCACTTAGGTCTCTATAACAAATTTCAGGATCTTAGTCTTTATTCTTCATTAAAAGACTGCAGTACTGCAGAAAGGATGAGTACAGTCCACCTTAAGGGCCCATGTATCTGCAGTTTGTAAGCTGATGCTGCTTCATTGCCTCCTATATGTATCCTATGCTCCACTCTATTAATTTGCCTCCACTTAAGAAAAGAAATCTGTGTTCTTTCTGATCTAGAACATACCATCTATCCTTCACCAATGTGAATGTGTACAATAAGCCATAGGTGACTCTCAATCAAAATAGCCAAGTTGTTTTGAGTACATGCAGACCCTCAGATATCAAAGAAGCTTGTCTTGTTCACATTTTATCTGTATCAAGGGAAGTATGTGATGGATAGTAAATACTTATTAAATACTTAGATGAATAAATCAATGCTATATCAGAAAAACTCAATATAGAAGGACAAATATTTTCAAGGATCTGAAGAGATGGCTCAGTGGGTAAAGTGCTTGGTGTGCAATTACTAGGACCTGACTTTGACTCCCCAGTACCGTTGCAAAGGGCCATGCTTGGGAGCACATACTTGTAATCCTCACACAGGGGAGACAGTGATAGGAGGATCACTGGGGTTCGATAGCCAGCTAATGTAGGTGAATTTGTGAGCTGCAAGTTCACTGAGAGACTGTCCCAAAAAAGTGACCAGGATCACTGTCTAGAAGGACACCTGACATTGACCTCTGGCCTCCATATTCATGTGCAGATATGTGTGTGCATGTGTGTGCACACACGCTCTCAATCACATGTGCACATACATACAAACACACACATCCCACATACCACACAAACACACACAAAGACACACATAAACACACACTACACCCACTATACCACACACACACACACACACACATTTTTTTATTTATTCCCTTCATTAGACATGAACCTGTTATTTCCACATCGAGTAGCGAGACCTGTACCAAGGGGAGTTAAACATAACTACCAACACTGAGATCATATTAGAAATGGCCAGATAAAGAGCTAGAGCAGATGTCCATATGATTTAGCCTTAAGGTGGCCGTACATTATCATCCAAAGCAGTACGATTTTGTGAGTGCAAGACAGCAATAAAATAATTGACAGCTATTGATTGATCTAAAATAGACATAAACCATGAATGTTAGGCACATATGATCAGCTTATTTAGGTTGGCTATATGCTATTTGTTATTTTATACTTAAACATCAAAATGCTAACATTGTGGTACCAGGATGTATTTTAAATTAGAAGAGAGATAATTATGAAGGCTTTTTACAGCATCCTAAAGAGAAATTAGAGAAGTAAACTTCCCTAAGACTTAGCTACCTTGCCTTTAGACAATAAATTCCATGACACCATCTGGGCATCTCTGTATGGGCAGGACTTTTTTTTTTTTTTCCTCACCCTTGGCCTTGATTCTCACAATTTCCTCCTCCTTTCTCCTGACCTTTTATCTTCTTTTAAAGGAACAGTATGATTGTCCCCATTAAGCCAACTTCCTGCAGGAAAGCAGGGACCAAGAGACTGCAGGAGGCCAGCACCTCCTTTCAGGGTTGTGTGAGGGGCTGCCAGGTGATGAATGGTTTCGTGTGGAGTAAGGTGATAAACCAACCCCTCAGTCATGTAATCTTCCATTAAAATGAAATGCATACCAGGCATGCAGTGTTTCTGCAGCTTGTACCCTCTCCCATTGAAGATCATGAATAAAAGAGGCAAGCGTACTGCTGACAGATGCCAGCATGCATAAAGGACACTTCCTATAAAGGCGAAGCTCCGGCTAACAGATGGACTAAAGATGTGAGATGCAGAAAGATTTACCAATCTAAATAATTCAAGGGAATGTCGTATGGCAAGCTAGTGCTTTGCGGAGGGAGCCAGCAGAAGGTGCAGATGGAAAGGCAGGCCAAGCCTTTCCCATAAACCCATTAAGAACAGTACTTGTCTGAGCGACAGTATGTCGCAGAAGGCCCAGGGAGAGGCCAGCAAATGAGAAATTTGCTTCAAGACTTTGTCCCACAAGGTCAAGAGCACATTTAGTAGTGAAGATTGCCGCATCTAACGAGAAAGAAAAGGGGGGTGCTGTGTGCCCCTTTGCTCATTGTCCTGCCCTCTTCAACCCCCACCCTCATTCATGAGACCTGTATTTGTCTTGTGAGAATTAAAATCATGGAAAGTGAAGGCGTTCAAGGACCTTTCAAGAAGATGTCTTAGTTACTTTTCTCCTTGTCTTGATAAAATGCCTGAGATACTAACAGAAGGAAGGGAGGGTTTCTATTGGCTCACAGTGCCAGGCTGCAGCATGCTGGGGAAGGCATGGAGGTGAGAGTGAACGCAGAGAAGCAGAGAGAGGGGGAGTTCATGCTAGGATCTTCTATCTCTTTAATCACCCTGAGACCTCAGTGGGTTTCCTTCCCTCAGTTTAACCTTTCTGGAAACACCCTCAGGGACATGCCCAGAGATTCATCTCCTAGGTAATTTGAAATCTAGTTGAGTTGACTCAATGGAGATTAAACATTATAAAAGGCTAAGAGAACTAATCTTTTCAGTTTTTAGTCTGACAAAGACTTTTAGGCCCCGAAGCCAAATGAGGAGTGACAATCTCACTTCTGGAAAATTTCATAGAAATGTGGAACTATGTCTGGGTAAGTATTCAGTAATTCTCTCCTGATAGTCAAACTCTTCCAACTGGAAAGACTACTGCCTTAGATACCTCCATATCCTGTAAATCTGTGCCAAGAGGTGAGTGGCCCAGGCAAGAGAAGCTGTGATAGACAACATAGCAAAGCATGTGGTCTGTTCCTAGGATGTTCCAGAGGCCTGGTCAGGCCCCAAGGAGTTAAGTTATGCCAGGGAGGCCAAAGCCCCCATGTATCAACTGTAGGGCAAACAAGCAAAGCATTTCAAACTCTCTCAGCTTGTTACATAACTACAGTGAGGTGAACTAGGAGACGCTCACATAAACATTTAAGATGCTTAAGAAAATCTCTGCTCATCCACTTATGCACCATCTACTGGTAACCCACAATGCAGTGCTTCTCACTCCCGACATGGGTAGATATGCAATTGCTTAGCAGGTTTCACAAAATTGTTCTTGCTGGAAACTTGGCTCCGCAGTCCATCTTTTTAAACATTCTGATATCACAAAAGGCTTTGATTTCAAATAATCCCCTCTCCCTTCCTCCTCCTTCCTCCCTCCCTCCCTCCCTTCTTTCCTCCTTCCCTCCTGCTCTTCTTCCTCCTTTTCCTCCTTTTCCTCTTTCTCTCCTCCTCCTCCTTTTTCTTCTTTCTTCTCTGTCTCTCTGTCTCTCTGTCTCTCTGTCTCTCTCTCTCTCTCTCTCTCTCTCTCTCTCTCTCTCTCTCTCTCCCTCTCTCCTGATTCTTTATTGGTGGCAGAAGTGACAAGTCTCAGTTTCAGGCTGCTATTGGGGTAAAAGGTGAGCTTTCTCTTCACTATTATTGTTTTAATTCATCTGGGTACTCTCTGTTTGAAGTAGTGAAAAAAAAACATTTAATAAATTACTAGAATTAGAACTGTACACAGTCACAAGGGTCAGACTCTGTAGCATCCTATGGACTGAGGATGCCGGGTTTGTGTTTGTTTCTTTTCTTCTTCCAGCAGTACTCAGCACTGAGGCACAGGAAAGAGCTGGCCCCCATACTAAAAGATGTCCATTGTTGAAGCTTGGCCTTGCCTCTGGGGGTTGATTGCATTTGGTTATTTTTAACAATGTTACCAGGGTTGCTTTACATATGAGTCAAATGAGGAACTATCAAAAAATAAAAACAGCTAATACCTCATGGAAGATACAGCAGTGACTGGCTTACAAGAGACATCTCTTTAATTCAAGTTCACATCAAGAAGGTTTTAGCAGGCCATTTTCTTCTCTCAGTCTCCTTTAAAAAATCAAAACCAAAAAAAAAAAAAAAAAAAAAAAAAAAAACAAAAACCTACATTTACTTCTTGGGCATGTGTGCATAGGTACCTTCAGAGACAAGAGAAGAAGGAGAGGGGGAGAGGGGATGGGGAGGGCAGAAAGAACAGGAAGAAAAGAGAAGTTTGAGAGAAACAGGAAATTACAAAGAATAGATTAAAGTTTTTAAAATTAATATGCAAAGAGATATTGGCTGCATGAATAAATCAGGACAAAATCCTATGCATAGTAATTTGCAAAGCAGAAATCCCCATGAAAATTTCTCTATTTTTTTGAGCATATGTGTATATATATGTGTACACATGTGCAACCCTTGGTTGTGGGTCCTTCCAGAGACCAGAAGGGGGCATTGTATCTTCTGGAGCTGCAGTTAATGTGGGCTGTGAACATCCAGCAGTTGTTCTGGGAATTGAACTCAGGTCATCTGGGTAAGCAGCAAGCACTCTTAACTATTGAACCCTCTCTTCAGATCCCCAATTTTTTTTAAAAGAAGAGAGCGGACAGGAATGGAAATTTAAAAAAAAAAAAAAAAAAAAAAAACAACCCAGTAATAAAAGCTGAGAATCAGTATTTAGAGTCAAACAAAAAAGGACCAGAAAGAAAAGTGAAGAATATTAACAAATATTAGCACATGATCTTGATCCAAATGCAAGGAGATACATAGAAACCAAGCAAACCAACCAACCTACCAAACAAACAAACAAACAAACAAATAGCAGCAGCAGCAGCAGCAGCAGCAGCAAAACAAAGTTCATTCCGGGTACACCTTGGTAAACCTGAGATCATCAGGAATGGCCAGAGACACTTCAGATAGAACGGACACATAGATTTTGAGGAATGGAATCAAGATAGAAATTTCTTTCATGGAAATACTGTAAATCAGAAGCCTATAGAGAACGAGAAGATAAAAGAGGCATACTTTCCTACTTCCATCCAGAACCTTATTCACTGAACCAGCCCTGCACGGACATAAAAATACCCAGAGATATCTTGGCATTTTAGTCTATCAGGATTGAAGCATACTCAGCTCCCACTTGAGAGTGAAAGCCTGAAAAACCAGAGGAATGGGTATCGAACTCAAAATAGGAACAGTTATCTCAAGATCATGTTATTATGACAGCTGTACGGAGATCTTCTGTGAGAGCCCAGAAATATAATGAGATAGAAACATTCCCCAACTAAGCAAATGTGATTTGACACATCAGAAACAGATAAGTTACTTCCATCTTTAGCCATCCCTGAAGTAGCGTTAGAAATCAGTTAGATCTATTTTGATGTAAGGTCATAGCTACAAAGACAATATAATAATCATTAATTTTGGGGAGGGAAACTATTGTAGAAAGAATTACAGTCACAATGTAACCTCTAGTAAGCAATAGTTACATAACGATCAAACAGAGCTCACTGTATAACTGTGAAAAGATGCCACTGGGAAAGATGGATATTATCAGATGTGAATCCAAGTGATTGTGCATAAAAGGATGAACCCATTTGCATATCCTTGAAAGTCAGAAATAATGTTAAAACCTGAAGAGCTAAAAAAAAAAAAAAAAAAAATGATGTAAGCACACTGTGCCTCAGCACAGAAATTGGTTCCAAAAGAAATGCTAAAAACATTAAGTCATTCCTTCCTATCAGTGAGCCTGTGCGTCTTATGGGAAGAGAAGAGGCAGGGCACCCTTAGGTTTATAACCAGCTCCATGTACATATTTGTCCTTTTAAATCAAGAATAAATAGAGAAATTGTTATGATTTTTCAGAAAAAGGCCATGAGGAATAATGAAATCCATGGCCATCCAAACTTACATGTGTCAATATGTCCCATGCCACAGAAGTAACCCCACACACATACAAATGCATCTACTTCATATATATGTAAATGCCTCACGTTCATTCATGTGTAGAGCACAAACTGTATGCTGGAGATACTAAAATTAAAAATATACCTCTCAGAATATGTTGATATTGTAAAATAAAATAAGAACAGGAGGACAGATTTTTGATGATGCTGAAGTATGGGTTTTTATCTGCAGATAGTAAATGATAGCTCCATAGCTACTGTGGTGTAGAGATTACCTTGACCCTGTAAGGCATGGCAGCTGACTAAACAGAATAGTACAGTGATAGCTATGTCTATGATGATAGTGATGAAACTATTAGCAGTCTGTGCTTTAAAAAAATGGGGGAGGAGAGTCATGGGACTTCCATGTATGATTCTAATCAGGGATATTTAACATTGTCAATGTGATACAGAACTACTCAGGAGACACATTTCTGAGCATGCCTGAAAAGTATTGTCTAGATTGGGTTATTTGCGGTAAGACAACTCTCACCTTAAGTATTAGCAGGAGTGGGATAGTCTTGGAAAGAATAAAAACAGAGAAAGTGAACTGAGCACCACACCAGCATTCATATCTCTGCCTATCTCTGTCTCTTTCTGTCTCTCTGTTTCTGCCTCGCTAGCTCTCTCCCCCCACCCCCGTCTCAGACTGCACCACTGAACTATGGGCCAAAATAAATCCTTACTTTCCTCTCTAAGTTGCTTTATTATGTACCTTGTCATAGAACTGAGACAAGTAACTAACATATAACTGTAATTCCCTCTTGTTCACTCCTAGGCCTGATCTGTGATCGTGATCTGTGGAGATGCCTGGGCATATAGGAAGCAGAAGACTAAAGGACAGTGGGATTCTGTGGTGCAGCTTACTGGAAGTCATCGTTCATGATGGTGTGGGCCTTTGAGGTGATGAAGCTGATTTGGGGTCACCTGTGCTCTTGTAAGTAACCTCTCAACCATGCTTTGTAAATAAGCCTGATAACCTCTTTTGTTCATCATGCTGGATTTTGGCAGAATGATTGCTTTAGTCTGTCATCATTGATGCCCTACTGGATAAAGATATTTGTTTACATTTTCTTAGGGAACAGAGTTACTAGAACATATGTGATCTTTACCATATTTCCTGGAGTTTACACTGCAAAGGAATGTTGCATCTTAAGAAAATCATGTGTTTCTGTCTTTATTGTTGGGAGAATTGGTTGGAAAGCCTACACCTGTGCTTTATTCAAAATACAAACTATTTTTTAATGATTTGGCTAAGTATTTTTTTTCTTTTTAATAGTTTGTATGGGAATGAACATAAGGAGACTTGAGTTGCTAATAGAAAGTGAACCTCATATGTTACTAACATTGTCCCCTTTGTTCTTATAAATTCATATAATATATCTTTCCAAGTTTTACTCAAGCTATTGACTCATCTTTTCTAAGTCTAGTGTGTAAAGTTGTCCTGAGAGAGAACAGGCAAAGCATCTAACAGGCTTTCCCTTGGAGGAAGGGTTATCTTTCCTGTCAGATAACCTTAGTCTGAACTGTCCCTCTGTCTGTCACCAGGTATCCTTTATAGTCTCCAAGAAATTTTAGTCTGTACTAGAGGACTTGAGTTAATATTTTAAAACTATGGATGCCTTCAGTACCTGTGACAAAGTATGAGAATTTCAAGCTCTACTTGCCAAATTGAGATTATTCACAATACGAATAACTTTGTATCATGTCTGCACAAACATTTTTGTATTTAATTTTGACTTTTAATATGAATTATTAAAATTACTGTATTCAGGCATGATTGGAGCATGTAGGCAGGCTATGGACTAGATGTGTAATAAAGACTCTTTTACCCAGAATGCACCATGAACAGCAGTCTTCTCATCTACAGATTCACTGCTAGGGATTTGTTTGTGTGACGGGGGCTGGGATGGGAAAAGAGTGAACATGATAACAGTATTATAGGAATGCTCACATCCTCATGTGTCAATTTCACATAACATCCATTTAACTATAAGAATGAAGACATTTCCACTGAGAGAGTTTGGATGAGATTGCTAGGTCCTGAAATATACCACAGGGTTGAGTGTCTACTCATTCTCAGGCTAGCCTACCAGGCTTATGTTGCATGGAGCAAGACATTGCTTTCAGTAAAGACAGGCCTCTGCTGTAGGAGACAGGCACTGCAGATGACAGCAGAAGTTACTACAGTCATGTCCACTCTGGACTTGCACTTGGGGAAGCTTCCAGGTTCATGAGGATAGTGTAAGAAAGAAGGTTTCAGCAGGTGGATGACAGTAGGTAAGAGAAGAGTTGCTGTGACTTAGGGTTACTTCCTGTCATGCCTACAAAGCAGTAATAAAGAAAAGGCGAACTCTACCTTTTCTAAGCACTGCCCAATCTTTAGTTTCCACAGACAATTTAAATACATTATTGAATACTGGAAGTTACTTTGCACCAATCATATATTCTTTATGAACAATCATAACAAAAAAAAGCCACAAGGGAAATTACATGCAAAAACTATGTTAATCAGGCACTCAGGTACAACTGGATAAAAAAAAAAAGCCCCTCAGGAGATACAAAGCTTTAGAGACTTTCATAGTCATGAACAAGCAACTACATTCCTTATATTCTACATAAAGCTATTTTAACAGCTTAATGAGCAATTTTTAAAAATTATGTGTAGGATAAGTGAATTAATGTTACTGGAAAAAATGTTGATAATGGAAAAAAGCTTTGATATTTCCGAAGTTTTTCAGGCTTCCATCCATTAGGTAAATGTGACAGCTCAGCTTTCTGGGACCGAGTACATTACAGCCATCATCCTAGACACGGGAGTCAAAGCTGGCGTGTCTTCATCAGAGGCAAATGTCTCTTCTTCTTCCCCAGCTTAAGCTTGCAGGAGATCCTGAGATGCAATGAGATAGTTAGGGTCTTTTTGTAGAAGACAGCTGGGCTAACCTCATGGTGGAGGGCATTACCACCACACAGAATTGTCGGTGTGAATTTGCAGTATAGTTACTTCATTGCCCTTTCATCTGTTGGACTTGTATTTGAAAGGCAGTTATTTGTAGCCTTGTTCAAAGGATCTAGTGGCATTTATAAAGTCTATCTTTCACATAGAACGTTACCCATTTTATTTTACTGCTATTCTGAGCACCTAGAACTTTTGCAGTTATTATCACATACATGCAGAGTTACATGTAGGTATGATAAAGTGAAATAATGAAAAGAACAGAAGAGCCCATCTCCAGCTTCCAACTTCAGTCAAGTCTTTATGAATTGTTTAGTCATACTTATTTTCCTTTCTTCTACAACACTTTAAAAATATTTATTTTACTTTATGTGTCTGAATGTTTTACCTACATGTATGTATGTGCACCACATGCATACTTTGTGCACACAGAAGCCAGAAGAGGGCATCCGGTCCCCTGGAACAACTGATGGTTGTCAACTGTCATTTGGTGCTGGGAGCCAGATCCAGGACCTTTGCAAGAGCAGCAAGTGTTCTTAACCTCGAAGTCAGCTCCCCAGGCCTTACATCTATTGTGAATGTACTTGTTTTTATAATGTAATCATGAGTCAGATCTAAACAGCCCAAAGTTACATAATTAATTCAGTTTCAATCACAATGGCTGCCTCCTTCATTTCAGCCTGCTAAGAAGGCATTAATAGTGGGCCATTAAATTGCCACTTGGGCAGGTAGAGATCTTTCAAGGTTGCTAATTCACTTAGCTTGAATAGTTCAGTTATTTTTTTTTCATAATATTTTCTTACTCAGACAAATCACACTTTTAAGAAGACAGACTAGTTATATTATTTTATGTACCCCACCTTTGGCACTATGGAGTCCTTACATATTGGTCAGGGAAGCGAGTCTTTATCCATAGACCTTTGACGAAAAGAGTGTAGGGTTTCTGTGAAATGTTGCTACCTCAGAATCTTGTCTTAGATGGCTTTCTCTGGCTGCGTTGTATACTCTTTTGTGATATTTGATTAGTTGTCTTAGTATCATTTCCTTTAAGAGTAATCCTAAAATCAGTTAAACCATGACTGCTGGCCATAGATTTGAAATGCACTTCCACATGCAAAACAAGCTGCAGCTTAAAGAAGTCATTTATGGTAATCGTTCTTAGAATCTGATTCCAAACTCACATGATCAAAGTATCAGAATGCTTGCTAGACTTCATCCAAAGGTTGCTTAGTTAGAAACTCCAGTGGGAGGGAGTAATTGGCATTTCTGTGCATTTCTGAGATAGCTCAGGGGTTGAGGACTGCTGGTTAAGGGTGACATTGTTAGGCACTGTGAAGTCAAGAATCAGGTGGGAAAATCAAGCCCTGGAATTTGTTCAAAGCACTGGAAACGCATCATTTTCAAAGAGATGTTAAAGTGAGCAGCTTTTTAAAAATCCAAATAATGAAAAAGGAAATGGTATTCTGATGTTAGGCAGAAGAAGCAGAAATTAGAGGAAGTCCAGAAGGGAGACAAGGTTATCTGTGTCCAGGTGGGTTTCCTTCAACCACTTGCACCCAAGAGTCTCAGTCTTCTGTTTTCAAATGAAAATGTGCCCGGGGCTTTGCAGAATTATCACTGGAAGCTACTTTCTGCATCATTGCCTTTGTATATAAGGATGTGAGGAGAACAGTTTCAACTTAGCGAAGGTTTCCCAGTGCTGCCTCCTGTACCCTTGGTGACCGAGCTCTCACTGCTCTCCTCCATCCACGCTGCCCAACCTGCTCTGGATGTACGACTGGGGGTGACTAAGGAAGAGAGAAAGAGAACACCAATAATGAATGCCTGAGGGGCAAAAAGAATGCTCGTCAAAGTAGGAAGAGGAGAGAGGGTATTGGAATCAGAGAGAGAGAGAGAGAGAGAGAGAGAGAGAGAGAGAGAGAGAGAGAGAGAGAGAGAGAGAGAGAGAGAGCTCAAAGGAGAGGGGCAAGAAGTGAGGACCTAAAGGGATGAGGCCAGGAGGGTGGGGCTACCCAGCAGCTGTTTGGCATAGGCTGCTTCTGCCATCCATTTTGCATGGACTCCTTCCTGTGTTCGTCAGCGTCTGCGATGGGGTGATTAATCATTCATGTCAGAAGCCCTAATCCTATTCAATGGAAAACAAATGCCATGGCACCCAGCCCTTTGCTTATCCCGTGCGTGCTCTTCACAAGCTTGCTTGAACTAGGCCGTCTGGGACCAAGATGGTTTTACTGGGGACTTCCACCCCAACCCCCAACCCCATGCAAATTCAGGACAGCTCCATATGTTGGCGATGCCCTGTGATCTCTAGGGCCTTGCCTTTTACGGGGAGGAAAAAAAAAGAACCACTAGTAATAAAGGTCAAAGTTGTGCTAGTTAAACAAACACTCAACATCCATTTAATTCTCTTTTAAAGAGAACGTAGACCCTGTTACTTACAAAGCTGCTTCCCTGGACCACAATGTATATATTGACGCCCTCAATCCTCCTGACAGCCCTTGTGGCAAGGGTTAGCTCTGTGGTCTCACTAGCAAATTCCTTCTTTGCCATCTTTATCCCTCCTAGCTCACACTCTTTGCTTCATTTCCTTCTATTTTTTTCCCCTTCATCTATATTTGGATGACACTGAAAGAAACAGAATAAAAACATGATTTGCCCTAAACTTCTCCAAGGCACACTGCCTCTCAAACTGTCTGGAACTCCTGATAAACAAGAAGAAGCATGTAGCATAGGCCTAAAGCATTCAGGCTCTAGCATAGATAGATAGATAGATAGATAGATAGATAGATAGATAGATAGATAGATAGATAGACAGACAGACAGATAGACAGACAGACAGATAGATAGATTTTTTTAAGTCTTCACATTCAAGTTTCTCACCTGGGTAGCTGCATGTATCTGTTAATCATCAATCAATAGGGTGGTTAGACTCAGAGTCACCTAGGAGACTGATAAACCTCACCTCTGGGGAGGAAGTAAGGGAAGCAGCAGCAACCCTCGTTTCTCCGTCAGTCATGTGATCAGTATTCCACTGCCATTGGGCTCCTCATAGCTGCCATGCTATCCCACCCAAAAAACCATATGCTGAATTCTGTGAAACCAGCAGCCAAGACAAACCTTCCTTTCCTTAAGCTGTTCTGTTAGTATTTGGTCACAGCTATACAGAAGAAGAGTATAGTATAGAATCCATGCCCCAAACGTTGACATCCATAAGCTTTCCTTTTCTTGTGTGCCCTGGCACTGGGACTGGTGTGGCCCAAAATAAATGATACATGTCCAGTGTGACATGTAGCCCGTGCCTGGTGGCTCACGGCTTCTTTATAAATCTAATAATCAGATGCCTGCAGAAAACCTGAGGGAGAGGGCTGTCTTGGAGGGATGGACGTTGCTTCTCCACATTCACTACAAGGCAATGGTAGAACCTATTTGCTTAGCAGACTTAAGAACTTTTACCAGTGTAAGAGGTGAAAAGAACCCATTACTCGAAGTTCACACACATTCTGATTCAACATCAAATCGCTTTGTCTCACAATTACAGCCGAGCTTTAAAATGCATGTGCATTCTTTCCTCAAGAGATTTTCTTCCTTGTGTTTTGTGTGCCTTCTTCACTGGTATGCATGTTACGGCTTGCATGTTGCTGTCTATCGGGAGATTGCATGAACTCAGGCCTTGGCACTTGCTAGTCCTAAACACATTTTCTTACTTATGACCTATTACCAAGTCCATGGATGTGATTTTCATTACCAGATTTCTTGGCACTTCCTTTTAACAGCATTCTTATGTGTTATGGTAAGTATGAATAACTTTGGTTTGCAGAGAGGAAAAGTAGCTTAGGGAACAAGTGTGACATCCTTCAGATCATAAGCCATAAGAATAGTAAGAAGTACAACCACTAGTTTGAAGACCTGTGCCATTGAGAAAATCTGGAAATGGGGTGATGATGATTCAAATACAGCAGCCCCCTCCAGTGTCTGTAGGGAAACGTTTCTAATAAACTCTATGTCTCGGTGGACCATCAAATTCTCTTATGTAGATTAGTGTGTCACAGAATCTGTAAACAACTTCCCTTATATTTTAAATCATTATCTCTCTCCCCCTTTCTGTCTCTCTCTCTCTCAGTGTGTGTGTGTGTGTGTGTGTGTGTGTGTGTGTGTGTGTGTGTGTGTTTGTGAATGAGGGCATCTTCCACCTTGAGGCCAAGTCTCTGCCATTTTTTCTGTGGCACGCACCAGTCAGACTGGCCAGTGAGATTCTTGGGAGCACCTGTGTCTTCTTTCCATCTACTGGCAGAAGCGATGGAACTCCAGGTGCTCTCACTATGAGCCCTGCTTTAATGTGGGTTCTGAGTAGGCAAACTCGGGTCTTCACACTTGTGCCACAAGTACTTTACCCACAGAGTAAAGCCATTTCCCCTGACCCAAATCTTTCTAATGATATCAAATACAATAGAAATGCTATATACGTGAATCCTTGTTATAGTGCATTGTAAAAGAATAATGACAAAAAAGGTAATCTGTATATTTTCAGGACAGGCATAATTATTTTTTTCTGGTATTTTCCAGAAGGATTTGTTGAATGTGGGTCTACAGAGCCCACAGGTACAGAAAGCTAGAGTTGACTGACTATAGAGAACTCAAGAAGGACTTTGAGATGAAATATTGCTTATGATAAATATGCATGTTTATTGTTTCAGATAAACAATAAAAATTTTTTAGAAAGGAAATGTGAGCTAAATGAGTCTGGAAAAATAGAGTATGTCTGTCAGAGGTCTACATGGTCTTGGGAGGGAGAGGAGTGGTACTTCTTTGTTTTTCTATAGTTCCTCAAAGGATACTTACTAACAGGGACAACCATAGTATTGCCCCATCAGATAGCGCTTGGTTCCACAGTCCAGAAAACATTCACTGGGGGGGGGGAGGGAAGGGTGGAATATGGATTTCAAAGTGACATTTTTTACCTGGTTGTGCTAGTGTCTAGGGTCCTGAGGATATCTCACAAAAGCAGGGTACTAGGGAAGAAGCAGGATTCATATGACTGCTCTCCCAGAGCAAACCTATTCTTGGTCATCAAGAACTTTTGTATCACCCAAAAGCATCTACTGGATGATACCAGGCACAGGTGTAGCAGAGAAGGATCAAGGACCAGGTGCTTCATATACTAAATAAACAAACAAACCCACAGAGCCTTCCAGGCCTACTTCTAATACCACTTCTTATTCTTTAGGTTAGAACTAAATTATTAGAGAAGTTTTGCATATGTACATAGGTGCTTGAGCATAGTCAATGCACTTGCGAACATGTGTACATCAAAGTCAGACATCAACTCCTAATATCATTCCTTCAGGCATGATCTATCTTGTTTATCTGAAGCAGGATCTCTCAGTGGCCTTCAACCCACTCTTCAAGTAGACTACACTAGTTGGCCAAGAAGCCCAGGGGAATGCCCATCTCCCATTCATTGTTCTGGGATTACAAGAGTGTGTCATTATGCTGAGTGCTCACTTTGTGAGTCCTGGATCTCAAGCTCAGGACTTCATGCTCACCTAGTGTCTTGGCTACTTTTATGTCAACTTGACACAAGCTAGAGTCCTCTGAAAGAAGGGAAACTAGAAAGAGAAAATGCCACCATAAGATTGAGCTACAGGGCATTTGTAAACTTAGTAATTAATATGGGGAGGGATCACTGCATTGTGGGTGGTGCCATCCATGGGCTTGTGGTACTGGCTTCTATAAGAAAGCAGGCTGAGCAAGCCATGAAGAGCAAGACCAGTCATGGCCTTTGCATCACAAGGTTTTTACCCTATTTAAGTTCTTCTCATGGCATATTTTAGTGACAAACTAAAGTGTAAGCCAAATAAACTCTTTCCTCTCCAGCTTTCTTTTGGTCATGGTGTTTTATCACAGCAACTGCAACCTTCACTGAGACATATGGTAAGTACTTGACCAACTCAACCATCTCCCCAGCTCTCCTGGAGAACTCTTTCAACAAATTATTCCAATTTTGCACTTGTGTTTAAGGGTAGAACTTAAAGTACTTTTTTAAAAAGGTCTTTATTCTTCCCCTTGTGGATTATTTGTCATTTAACAAGAATAGGAAAATTGAAGCCTTATTTGTTTGCAAGTCATAGGTGAGTTTTACTCCCCTCCTCCATCCCTGGCTTGGCAGCCTAACAGGAGTCTAGACAGTGAATTTATTCCTTTCAGGACTGCACTTCATCATTACATGGTACTCTCTAAATCCACTTTTAATTCACTCTTGTGTCTCAGAGGGCGTGGCTGCAGACCTGAAATGTCCTCCCACCGAAGACTGAACAAAGGCCACAGGCTCAGCCCTGATGGCGCAAAGCTGTGTGGTCCTGATTGCCAGGCATCTTTTAGATGGAAAAAGAGCAAGAAACATAAAGGTAAGAAAATCCAAACCATTTAGAATTCCTCCTCCTCTCCCCGAGGTGGTTTAATCTCAAAACAGGGGAGCAACAGAATTACATCTTAATCTTCTCATATGAGCAAAGGTATTGAATGGATGCCTGAATTCTAAGAACAGGTAAAAATGGTAAAGCAAGGGCTGAGGTGATGGATCAGAGGTAAGAGCACTGGCTGACGTTTGAGAGCAGTGCTCTCAGTTTGAGTCTAAGCTACATAGTGACTCACAGCAATGTGCAGCTCCAGTTCCAGAAGATCTGCTGGCCTCTTCTGATCTCTCAGGACACCAGGCACACACATGGTACACTCGCATATATGCAGGCAACATAGCCATGTACAAAATAAAATAATAATTTAAAAACTAGTAAATTAAGGGCTATATGGAATTTGGAAAATATAAAGGATTCACCTTTTGTACTTAACTCCCTAACTGAGGGCTTGTGATCAGGGTCTTCCCATTGCTTTTCACTCATTTTATTCTTTTTTATGTAATTTGATAATTGTGATAGATCTGCACTTGTTATAAGAATAATATGCACTTAAAAAGACATTTGGATTAATTTTAACCATCCCTGTCTTAGGTCTTTGTATTCCTGCACAAAATATCATGACCGAGAAGCATGTTGGGGAGGAAAGGGTTTATTCAGCTTACACTTCCACATTGCTGTTCATCACCAAAGGAAGTCAGAACAGGAACTCACACAGGGCAGGAACTTAGAGGCAGAAACTGATGTAGAGGCCATGGAGGGGTGCTGCTTACTGGATTGCTTCCCCTGTCTTACCCAGCTTGTTTCTTGTAAAACCCAGGACTACCAGCCCAGGGATGGCTCCACCCACAATGCCCCCCCCCATCATTGAAAGAAGGCCTCACAGCTGGATCTCATGGAGGCATTTCCTCAAGGGAGGCTCCATTCTCTGTGATAACTTTAGTTTGTGTCAAGTTGACACACAAAACCAGTCAGTACAATCTCTCACACTCTTTTGCTGTCAAGTGACTGAACTACATACGTGCCCTTCTTTCTGTGTATTGCTTCATAGATACCAGAATGCTAAATTAATAAACATTCTCTGCAGTTATTTCTTTGCTCAGCTTTCACAGTATGGAAAATGAATGTGTGTGGCTTACTGCACTTGCCCCCAGGTTGTTTATAATACAATAATTTTATAGTGACTCCAAAACTATTCATTAAGCATTGACTATGGACTAGACATTATGTTAAGGAGAAAATAAACAGAGTTGACACAGCCCTTGTGTTTAAAAAATTAGCAGGTTAATGAAGGTGAGCAAATACTATCATACTTGTCATTATAGGGTGAATCATGGAGAAGAAACATAATCCACAAGACTGTGGAGGTATTTGTATTAAAATGTCAGCTAAACTGAAAAATAGAAGAAAGAGACATTAAAGAGGAGCCAATGGTACCTTTGGGGAATGGTGTAGAAAGGGAGAAGTGTTATGGTGACACAGTGAACAATCTTCATGAAGCTAGAGGACACTGAGAATGGGTAGCTCCTACAGAGATGGGAAAAACAGCAGGACAAGAAACCAGAAATGGCATGAACCCACCAGCCGATGAACATCTTTCAATACCATATGACCAAGTGTGCATTTTATTTCAACAACCCCATGGAGCCAGAGATTCAGTCAGGAAGGAGTTCTCAATTTGTCTTGTCATTAGAGAGTCTTCTACTTGCAATATCTGCACTGGGGTAGAGTGCTTCCAGACGCAGGAGTTAGGGAACTCTCTAAATAACCTGCATGAAAGGTAAAGAGGGTAGGTCTTGGAGGTGGGAAGTGGCAAGGAGTGTGGGGGGAATATTCTGGAATCCTGAAGGATGTTATCCAAAAATTTGGCATTTGTTATAGTGGAAGCTGGGCTGTGTTCAACATGGTGGGTTTGATGCTTGGGTATGGTACGACCAGTTGCTGAGGAGGGCCACACAGGACAAAACAGAGAGCTTGTTGTAGGAGGATGTGTAAGGTATATAAGGTGACAATGGAAGAAGAGAGGCAGAGAGGAAACATATTGTGTGATATACACTGAGAATTTCCCAAACCAAGGCAGGAACATGGAGAGAGACAAGGACCTCACATCTATGGAACTCTCAGTAATTTTGAAAGGGTTATGGGAATGAAGCCACAGTACCTGAGCAAGAGCTAAGAGGGGTATCTTAGGGCACTGGGCTGGGAGAGAGCCATTGTTTGTCATTGTGGTCATTCATATCTAGGATCGCGGGATTACCCTCACTCTAGCCTGAGTGAAGAAACCAGGTGTCTTTTCTAAAACCTATTCTATCACCCCATTCCTGTGTTTCATCCTCTCTAGCTTACCATTTGCTGGAGAGAATCCTTACCACAACCTAGAAAAGCTTGCTTACCACATATGCATTTTCTTTTCTTGTCACATCACAATTGCCCTTGGCTTTCTTCTCTCTGAAGGCTTGGTCTTCTCCAGGAGTCCAGGTGTTACGTATCTCATGGCCCCAACACATCTTCCTCCACGTCCAATGACTACCTCGCACTGCTTTGCTTTACCATTGTGCTCAACTGTCACCCAACCTTTAACACTCCAAGAAATAACCGGCCATTCAGAATCTCATCTGCTAGAAAGACTACCTTATCACCACTAGTTAGGACTTAAGTTTTAATAGAGTAGCATATTTTATTTATTTGCAGATATACCCAAAGTGCTAGTATATTGTCTGATGCAGAGCACATATTTGTTGAGTAACTAAAGAGATGTGTAAGTTTACACCATAGATGCACCAGCTTCAACCACTCTTTTAAGGAAGCTTTCTTCTATAGGAAGATATACAGAAAATGGCATGAGGTCAATTCTTGTAAGGAAATCATCTCCACCTGAAGTATACTGTACAATTATTATAAGGGCTTTACCATAACCTAATTGTGTAGATCCCAGTCCTAGCAAGGGGGTCAAGGATTTGTCTAATCTAGGAGAAAGAATGTTTAAAAGCAGTTCTCTGTTGACAGCCACGGCTGGGAGGGGAAGAAGGATTTCAAATACAAACAGAAAGGTAAGAATTTGAAACTGGAGGGATTTTTTTTTTCTGCCAGTAGACCAGCTTGAAAATAATTGCACACATGTCACTAAAGTTCAGTGCTATGGGTCAGTGAGGTGGCCTAGTGTGTAAAGATGCCCAAGTCTGATGACCTGGGAACCTCATGGTGGAAAGAAAAAAACCAATGCCTACAGGTAGCATACATGCACACACAGAATAAGTGCATAAATATTTGAACAGTCAAGTTTGGGGCTGGAAAGATGGCTCAGCAGTTAAGAGGACTCCCTGCTCTTTCAGCGGACCCAGGGTTGGTTTCCGGCATCAATGTGACAGTTTCCAACTGTCTGTAGCTCGAATTACAAGTATCTTGATACACTTTTCTGGCCTTTGTGGCCCCAGGCTCACATAGAGTGTGCTTACATAGATGGCAGGCAAACTTCCATACACATAAAATAAAAAATAAGTAAAGTTTTTCAAAAGAGAAGTTCACAGTTCTGTTCTCTCTTCTTTTATACAGCCATTAACTCCTTCATTCTTTTATATAGCCTCAGTCCTGTTACATATTTTCTTTAAAACCGTTCAGCTATAAATCACACATATTGAAAATCTCTGAATTATGTCCCCATTCCTTCTCCCTCCATTTGCAGTCACTGAAACCCACTAGTTCCCACAAAGTCCTCATGAACAACTGCTTCCTATTTTCCCATATCAAATTTTCTACTTATCCTGCCCAGGTTATTACAAAAGCTTGGGAGGGTCTCCCATGCAGGGCCATGACCCCCACTCCACAACTACACTATTCCAATGCAGACCACAGTCACTCTCAAATCTCACTTCCATTATATTGCCTTCCTGATCACATCTTAGCCCAGGCAAGATGCTTACTTCTACTCTTGATCTACCTTTCTGAGGTATTATTCCAGTAATTGTTCTTGGAAACAGTCACCTTCAGTTAAACTGGGTGTACCGATTACTCACGGCAAGCTTATTCTTCCTCTTGCACTTTTGACATGTTTCTCATGTCTAAGACTGTCTCAACTCTCTTTTTTTCTTATAATTTCAACCCGTGTATTACAGCCAGCTCACCTCTTCAGCAGAGCTCACCCTAATCATCCGAGCATCATCTCGGCACGAACGCATGGCAATTATTGTTTATACCACTCATTTTGTACTTAAGGTTAAATCCCTGTGTGAAACTTCTCTGACTTTGTGCTGCAATTTGATGTCTCATTTTTTTCCAAATAGCTTATAAGCTGTCAGTACAAGGATAAAATACAGTTCCTATAAAGTTCCTTGAACATAATAGGCACTCAGAGTTTATTATTTAAAGAGATGAGTTAATGCACGAACAATGATCCGGTCTTAACACATCCAGGTGACTACATGTCTTACATTTGATGCTGAAGGAAAGACTTTTCCCCATCAACCTGTTTATGTCTATAGTCTGACATGCTGCTGTGGTATCCAAATGGAAGATGACCCAAGTGCATGACTGTGAAAATCAGATGTGTGCAAGAAACGCAGAGGATAGGGGAATATGTTTTCATATGCGTTGAGATTTTCTTAAATCTGATGAATCTACCAGAGGTGCATTATAGAGAATACTTCTCCCCAAGTTCCCTGCCATTTTATTTTATTTTATTTTACTTTTAGTCACTAACTGTTTGCTATTCCTCTTCTTTCTTGTCACCGCTTTCTAAACTCCTAGACCAGTGGTTCTCAACCTTCCTAAAGCTATGGTCCTTCAAAACATTTCCTCATGTTGTGGCGAGCCCCTCCCCCCCCCCACAGCCACATAATTATTTTATTGCTACTTCATGACTCTAATTTTGCTACTTTTATGAGTTGCAGTGTAAATATCTGATATGCAGGATATCTGATATGTGACCCCCTAAAGGGTCACGACCCACAGGTTGAGAAACACTTCCCTATGACTCTCTCACATTCACCCGGAGCTGATCTTTTTCTTCTTCTCAGCTTTTGGCATGGCTTATAATGCAGGGTGTCATGGAGCCTCAGATTTGATTCCATGTGGGATATGAGAGTGGAGAGCGATGGCATAAAAGGCACTTTTCCTGAGAAGCCCTCTGATAACACTGCAAAGCCATTTTATGGTGCAAATACGGTCAAAATATGCTGCTCAAGAAATGTCAATTCTATTTTGGGCGCTGTGAAAAAAAAATTCATTCCATTGTTTTAACACAGTGATTTTGGGGATGCAAGAAACCAGACAGTGGTGAGGATATATGTAGAGAAAAGAAGGAGGAAAAAATACAGGAATATTTAGATGAGCCAGATATCTAAAAGAGACCAGAGGAATGGAAGAAACCCAAAATGTGTAACTTCACACACAGAATATGGTATTTGCTCCCTGGATTGAGGGAGTTTTCTGTGTTATACATAAACATCAGCCAGGCTCCCTGATGTCCCCCAGAAGGCTTGAGCTTTGGCATTTCATGTGAAAACAAATTAGAGGGAACCTCTGACTTGTGGGAGAGGGAGCGTAGGACTTGGCTCCAGAAAACCCAGTCACAGGGTGCACCAGTTTCTTTCCTTTGCCCTTGGAAAGAGAAGTATTATAAGAGGGAACCTTCCAGGCTGACATTCTGTATCTGTGACCACCAGGTGGCAAGTAACATCAAGAAGTGATTGTGTCACATATGAAGCCAGAAGATGCCTCTGAAAAATCCTTGGTTTCATTCCATGCATTTTATAGATGAGAAAACTAGATCCAAAGAAATCAGATCCTATGAATTATTGCCGTTTCACACTTACCAGGTATTTAGAGGTAAGTTCTCAAATGAAACTGCGTTTGCAAGGTGGCCTTGTTTTCCATAAGAATCAAGTGATTATTTGGATTGGCTCTGGTATTTTTGGTTCCCTTGCATCCAGGGATATTTCTTCACTCATACAGACTACTCCTGCGTCTTGTGCATAAAGCAACATTTGACTGAGCTGCTGAACTCAGCTCAGTGTGGCTCTGCGCTGCCAACAGCGTCTCCTGCTTCAGCTCCCCAGCTTTCCTGGCTTCCTGGAAACACCAGAAGCCAAAGCCACCACCCAGGGCCACCATCGTCCCACCTTACCTTGGTTTTTGTATAGGCTATGTGTTAGGAAGGTCTGAGGTAGCCTAGCTTAGCTCTCAAGTTCTTAGTCCCTGGTTTCTCACCTTCGCTTTGGAAAAACTCTTGTGGAAAAGCACTAAGCTTAGGAACAGAAAGCTTGATTTGGTCATCAGTTGGGAGTCTAGATAATTTTTCAGAGGTGGCTAACATTCAAAACATGTCACAGTCATTCAAGATTCATGTCCCTGCACAGGTACTTGATCTTTCTTAAGGTGCTTTTATGTTTAAGTGAGATGTAACCACTTGTACTGGTTTCTTCAGAGTTGCAGTGAAGGACAATGGCTGGCTTTAAAGTAAAAATTGCTTTGAGACTGAGGGTGGCTTGAGACTTTTGGGCTTTGAGACTTGAGTAGCTCAGTAGAATGCTTCCTAGAATATACTAGGTTTGAGCTCCAGCACTGCATACATGGGATATGACGATACTGTTATCAGCAATCCCAGCACTTAAAAAGTCAATGGCAAGAGGATGAGAAGTGCCAGGCCATCTTCCCTCAGTATATAGTGGCTTGAATCTGGTCTGGGGGTATATGAAACCCTACCTTTCCAATTTGCTATTTGGTAAACCTTTGCTATTTGAAAAAGTTCTGTAAAAAAAAAAAAAAATGATACAAGCACCAACAGTGCTTATTCATGTACCTGTTAACCCTTCTACTTGACTCAACTTCAAATCCCTCTGTGTTTAAACCCAACCCCCTCACTAATAACCTGAGTTCTAGCACTGCTAATAAACTTTTCACCCCTCACAAACACTTGCACAAGAAGTGAGACAATCAATTAAATAGTGTGGAGGCAATCCATCAAACCTCTTAATGGCTCTCAGCACAATCCTTGTGACACATAAGTTTGTGGTTTCCATGTGTGGCTTTGTGTGTTCCAATTGGTGTTTCTTCTTTCCAGAATGTTCTGTCAGCATCTCCATTTGAGCCTTAGTCCATATCAGGACAGATATAGGTGGGAGCAACTGCAGACATCTACAGAGCAGGTCTAAGAGGACCAAGTAGACCAGTATGGGGAACATTGGCTTTGAAGTGACTAGTTGTATTCAAAACCCACCTTCTCGTTAGTCAGATGGGTTGGAACAGCTCCTCTGGGTTTAAAAAAAATGTTTCTGTAGTTATCCACAGGAATAAGAAAACCTATTTCTTAAGATTTTAGAAAGTAGAAATAAAGAAACAGATGTAAAGTGGTTCTCACGGGGCTTTGCACATGGTAAATGCTTAATAATTATAATTATTTTTATTAATAAGAATCCAGGTGTTCAGTTCTCAATGCTTTTTTTTCTAGCCAATGAGTCTTTAAATTCTTACAATATAAGAATTCTTACCTCATGCATTGTTAGCATAAATTGTCTCATGTACATTGAAACAGGGACTTTTTACATTGAGGAGAGAATTGAGTATTTTGAATGACTATACAACCTGCCAGCCAAGAGTTCAGCTTTCTCTGTGTAGTTACCTTTGTCTGGAAATGCATAGTGTAATTATTTGAACATTCCCTTTGTGCTTTTCTTTTATTATTTTATAAAAATGACTGAGAAACAGGAAAATGAATGTGCTCAGACTGGTGGCAGGGAGCTCGGGCACCATAAATTTACTGTAGTTGAGAAAGATGGCAGTCCCTAGATATTCTAGAATTGATGAATCCTTGTTGAGGCCTTAAGATGATCAAGTGGGCACACAGGTATGGAGAAAAAGAATAAAATAGAAGATAGGAAACACTAGAAACATGGCTATTATAATTGCATCTAACTGATAAATCAATTTTTTAGGAATTGCTTTCATGCTACTTAGCTTTCTCAGACCAGAAACTCCTTATACACCATACGCTGGTTACTGCATATCTTGTGTTATATCTGCACATAAGAATAGGTACAGACTCGTTCTTTCATGAGGATCTGCTTGTAGACCAGGCTGAGGTGAAACTAATAGCAATAATCTTGTTTCTTCCTTAGAGTGTCCCTTCTAGTTTTAGTCAGATGTGTAGAAAACCTGAAATAACAACATAATTTTCACTAAAGAGGCAATGAAGATGATGTAACCTTGTAGACATGATGTGCATTTGCCAGTGGATTCATAGAGCATCTTTCAGGATGCACATGGTCCTTGTCTGTGCTATATTTGAAACAGCCAAGTACTGCTGAGTGGTACTTGCCCTGGCAATAAATGAGACTCTATTTCTTTGAGGCTCTGTAAACACTATCTATCTATACTCTTGTGCATTTCTTGCTAACAAAATACAAAGTAGATTTCATTTAATAGTTCTTATCTCATTTTTGAATAGGATATATTTAAAGGTGGGTCACTAGACAAGCTTGAAACCCAGGTCATGTTTCTTTAAACAAAATGACATTTCTTAGTAAAGAGGTTCACAGTGTCCCCTGCAGAAATATATCTGATTTCAGAAAAGGATTGATTCAAATAAAAATGCGTTTGTATAAGAAAAATTATTTTCTGCTGAGAAAACACATAGTTTGGGGTAAATTTATAGTTCTGGCCAGGTCATTAATATCTGGTTGTCAAAAAGTATTGGTTTGAACAAAAATATGTTGTAATAAAAATGCATTGTTTTGGAGAAATTTATTGGCCCCATGAAAACCTATTCGATTCAGAGAGATGTGTTGATTTCAATGAAAAATCTATTTGTTTTAAGGGAGATAATGCTTGGCTCTCAGCTTTTCTGTGGGAAATCTCTGTGACATTGATATTCATTTAGAAAGATGAAACATAGATATAATTACTGGAAAGGAGAGAACACATGACCAGTTTGGTCAATAATGCTTAACAGGACATAATGAGTGCCAATCTTGAGAGTTCATTGACAGACATCAGCCAAGGAGTCAATGGCTCCTTCTAAGTAATCCAAAGAGGGGGTGTGGCTGGCCATAATTCTAGACCTCTCACTGCCACAAGAGGACCAGATATGTAGGAAGAAACTGTGACCCTAAGCAAGCTGGAGTTCTAGAAGTCCTTTTGTGCCTGTCCTTAGTCACAGCCAGCCGTACCTCCTTCTCTTCAAGACCTGCCATGCTTCTTTGTCTTTAAGATCAAAGTCTTGAAATAGTTAAAACAATATTCCCATAGACTATTTCTTCTTAGCAACCATATATCTACTGCAGAAAGATAGAAATAATAGCATGAGACTGTCATTGAGTTGGCTTATTGTGGGCAAAGGAGGTTGTGGTTTCTATTTCAAATAATTGTCTGTCCCTGAAAGGTAGTAAAAAACACCAAGTACAAAAGCAATTCTGATTATCTTCTGTTGTTGACTGCAAGGGGGACTTGGCAGAAAACCATTTCTTTAAGAGGGCTAGATAATATTTTAGTCTTTGCAGGGCTGCACATCTTCTGTCAATCTTCAACTCTTTTAGTGCAGCATAGAAGCAGTCACCAACAGTGAAATTCTCAGCTGGGCTGTGTCCCAAAAAGTTTTCCGTGTTTTTATATGAATAGGCTGACTATTAAATATGGCTATGTACACTAGTAAGCTGATACAATCAATCAGCTACATATCACACAAGTCACGATGCACTTAATATACCACTAAAATGTTGTTAGACAGAAGGTAAGGGTAATAGATGAGAAACACAAACACAAAGAAAACACATAAGCAGTCCCAAGAGACAGTGCTTGACACAGAGAGAATCCAGATCAGAGACTGCTATAGAGCTAGCATAGTATTCGCCAAACTTCTGGGACACAAATGGAATGGCAAAGCCAAGTATATTTCCCTTATGCTAAGCACAAGTTCATGAAGTTCCAGCATGCATCAGGAACAGAGAGGCTTTTGCTTAGGCCTCCTGACCATGATCTCACTTCTAAGTAAGTATTTTGATCAAGTATAGTGTTTTTCAAGATTCCAATATTCTAGAATCCCTTTGGTAGTAGTACTGATCTTGGACCTGCAAGTAGAATAAGAAAATCCACCAGATATGTATAAATCCCAGTCTAGATAATTCTGCACACTGATTATTTATTGTCTCTTCTGCCAGAAGTTCACAAATCCTTTGTGTCTTTTTAAATTATGGATTCATATAGTACCTTCTCTTGCCCCAGATTCCTTTAGTATCATGGTTTCTAACAACATATATGGCCCAAGAAGCAAAGGCTGCTTAAATCACCCTGTACCTATTGAGATATATATTTTTGAGTTACTGGTTTTGTTTTCTGTTTATTAGTATATTGTCTCAGTCAGGTTGGAAGAAATTTCAGAGGCTTCCAAGTGGTTCTCCCATCATTATAATCCCAATTTCATATCAAAATAATCATTTGATTTTGGCAAATGCCATGTATATTTATTCTTATTACATGTTTTTTTTTTTAAAGACAGAGAAAATGACATGTGATGGGTATGCGGATTCCCTTTAATTCAGGCTCACACTTCGACTATGCTGGCATAAAGAGAGGGTGCGTGAGGCTGCTCCAGGCCCTTAGGTAGCACATGGATACTTAGCAATGCATCAGAATAGAAACATGCTTGAAATATAAACCCCGTATGTGTGCGTTGAAGAATTGATGAGGAAATTGTAACCATCATCTAACATCCAGGTTTAAAAAGTCTTAACAGCAATTCTTAGTGTTAGAAAGAATGTTAAGGTACATAGAGTTCAATTGCTTCTTTTGATGATTAAATTTGATCTAAAAAATAAGCAACAACCAAAAAAAAAAAAAAACCTAAACAAACAACAAAAAGAAAACCAAAACCTGTATAATTCAGTTATCTCTTCATGCATTTCTAACATAGAAAAGTTGTTGAATCAAGAGACTATCCACCCCACTTTTATAAAGGCACAACGCTTTTATTATGTTAAGCTTTCACCTATGCTCCACTGTCTAGGACTATAAATGATATATTCACTATCTGTATTACTTACTTTTCTCATTACTGTGACAACATACCAAACAAGAAGCAACTTAAAGAGAAGAACATTTTGTTTTGACATACTTTGAAGACATCCAATACGTCATGGCAGGGAAAATGTGATGGCAGCAGTGTGAGGTAACTGGTCCCATTGTTGCTCTAGTCAAGAAGTAGGAAGTGGACCGGAAGTGGGGCTGGGCTATAAAACTCTAAGTCCTGCCTTCAGTGACCAAAATTTTTCAACAATGCAGCAACTACCAAAGATCTGACAAATTTCCAAAACAGCATAGCAACTATGGAGTAAGTGAATACACGAGGTTGTGGGGGATGATCCTTCACGTGTGACCTATGCTACTAACTCGACTAGACCCCTTCTGAATCCTCACAGAAGTCTACAGACCTCTTGCTACTTTGGACTTCGGTGATACCCAGTGATGACCACATTGGCTTTATCTCTTTTTAAATATCATTTGCACTGTATCACTCACCATTGTTTCTTGTTCTTGTCCAGATCCTCAGAGTTTCGTGCATTCAGTTGGTAGTCAACTCCTGAGGGGTGTGTGAGAGAGGGAGAGAGGGAGGGAAGGGGAACAGGAGGGGAGAAGGGAGGAGAGGGAAAGGAAGAGAAAGAGGGAAATAGAGAGAGGGAAGGGGAGGGGGAGACCATGTGCATATGTATGCTACCACAGAACTCTAGAGGAAAGAAGACTGAACAGAAAAAAAGCCAATGGCACCATGACTATGACTGAGATTACACTGAGAAACTGACTATGCAGGGGGAAGAAGCTGAAACCCCAGAGCTCCCGAGGAATGACAGTAACATGGAGTTTAAATGAAGTGAGGAGATGTAAATTAGGCACGTGTGTGTGTGTGTGTGTGTGTGTGTGTGTGTGTGCGCGCGCCCATGCAATTATGATTTGTGGTTGTGTGTGTGAGAGAGACAATGGGAGAAATTACTATGTTTACTTTTTCAAGTGTCTACTTGAAGTATCCAACTGCTAAATTCATTCAAAACAGTCTTCACAAAACATTTATTGAATGAATGAATGAATGAATGAATGAATGAATTTCTAATGCTTGTGCCAAATAGCAGATCTGAAGCTCTTACTGAAAACCATAATCTAATTTCAAGACTGGATGCATTTTTGTTGTTGTTGTTTGTTTTTGTTAACAGTGATGCTGGGTGTTTGATTAGTTTTTGCTTGTTTGTTTTTTTATTATCATATTTTGAATGTATTTGGTGTATGTGTGTGTGTATGTGGTGTATGTATGTGGTCAAAGTAAGAGTTATGTGTCCTGCTGTATCTCTTTCTCCATTGTTCCCATTGTTCCCTTAAGGCAGTGTATCTCTATTGAACCTGGCAGCAGCAAATCCTTAGCAACTCTCCTGTCTCCATTCTCCATAGTGTTTAGGTTAATGGTGCAAGCATAACCATACTCAGTCTTTTGCATGGATGCTGAGGATCTGAACTCAAGCCTACTTGCTTATGCAGCAAACACTCTTACCGACGGAACCATCTCTCCAGCCACTGTTTATTTTGCTTTATTAATCCTACCTGTGTTTCTCACATTTCAAAAGCAAGTTAATCAGCAAAGAAAAAAAAAAAAAAAAGCAGTGTGTTTCCCTCACCCTTCACAAATTTATGGCTGAGACCTGTAAAACAAAAAGCAGATTGCATCCAATTTTAACATTTCATCAAACTCAGAACCTACAGAAATAAAGATCCAAGAAAAAAAGGAGCACTGTACATTTTATGGACGACTAATTAGAAACATGATTGGAGGGCAGGTTTTAAGATTTGATGATAACAAACTCAGGAGAGCTTAGGAAGTTGATTATTCAGATATTTCAGCAGGAATTACAGCCTATGCAGCTACCTTCTTCATCTTGACTGTGGAACTGCAGAGGGTTCTAGAAGGAGAAAAAAATTAACTCTCTTCTGAATGTCAAATTGTTTTTTTTTTTTCTGCTCACTTTTCTTGAACAATTTTTTATAATAAAGATTTCTGGGACTAATGATGTATAAAAACTCATGAGATAATTCTGGGTGAGGGATAGCAAGATTGGGCAAACATCTTCTGATTTAGAGTTACAAATAAAAAGATAATGTTAGGACTTCATGTTGCATTTCTTGTTTCCAAAGCATAACCTGTGTCCTTCTGTAGACATAGAACAAGCCAAGTATGAATTCTGTCTCTAGCTCAATTATGTTTTCACTCTTCAATAAAGTCATCCAGTTTTTGGATTTTCAAGCTCCTTGTGGTAGTACAAATAAGAATTGCCACCATAGGCTCACATGTTGGAATGCTTGGTCCTCAGTTAGTAGAACTGTTTGAGAAGAATTAGGGGGCATGGCCTTGTTGGAGGGGTGTGTCACTAGGGCTGGACTTTGAGGTTTTTAAAGCCTATACTATGCCCACTCTCTCTGTCTCTCTCTGTCTCTCTCTGTCTCTCTCTCTGTCTCTCTCTCTCTCTCTCCTCTCTCTCCTCTCTCTTCTCTCTCTCTCTCTCTCTCTCTCTCTCTCTCTCTCTCTCCCTCTCTCTTTCTCTGTGCATGTGTGTGTGTATGTGTCTTCTGCCTTCAGCCAGATGTAAATCTCCCAACTACGTTTCAGTGCCATGCCTGTCTACCTCCATCCATGATGATAATGAACTATCTATAGCTACAAACAAGCCCCTAATTGGATATTTTCCTATTATAAGAGTTGCCTTGATTGGTGTCTTTTTGTGATAACGAGTGATTAAGCAATAATAATAGTAATAATAATTAAGACACTCCTAATTTACAAACTGGAAGTATGAAATCTATGTTACAAGGCTGCAATGCAGTACATTTTTGCATTCCTAATCTGGAGTTGCAAATATAAATCCAGAATCTTCTAAAATCCAAACTTTTCAAGTGTTGACATGATGCCACAGGTATAAAATTCTACAACTGACTTCTTGTGACAGGTCATAGTCAAAACACAGGTGCACTGAAAATATAGAGTAAAATTTCCTTCAGGCTATGCATGGAATGTATATGTGAAATACAAATCAGTTCTGTGTTTAGACTTGGATTCCATCCCTAAGATAGTACATCATGAATATGCAAATATTTCCAAATACCCAAAATCCAAACCATGAAACACTTCTACCCCTAAGTGGTTTGGGTAAGAGACACTCACTTTGTACAGGTAAAGGTACTGATAGAAGAATAGAGTCCATTTCTCTTCTTTCCTGGGATGATTTTCAAGTTGCAGGTCTTTACCAGTCAAGATTCAACTAGAGAAACAGAAATGACTCTGTCTGCTCTGAGGAGCCAGAATGTAGTAGAGGAAATTGATTATGGTATTGAAATATTGGTAATGAAATGATCAGGAAATAGATGCTATTCCTAGAAAGAAAGTAAGGCTTGCCTCTAGGAGAGACTATTACCAGACCCCAGAATCCAAAGACACTCAACATAATTGGAAAAACTGCATGTTACAGTTGCCTACCAGAAGCTGAGATGGTGTATTATTGAAACCATGTATACATAAGACAATTATAGCCAGAGACTATATATGGATCAGAGAGGAGATAAGACACTGTATTTTCTGTTTCACCTACCTCCAATCTTCTATCATCCACATTACCAAATATAAGTGAAAAGAGTCTAGCAATTATAATTTTCTAAAATACAGGAAGGAAAGAGGAACAGAAAAAAATAGGATCTATGGGGGGGGGGGTGGCGGGAAATCAGCCTCGTGCCCAAATAGCCTATAATTTATTTTCAGAAAAGAATATTGTCTCATATTTTTTATTCCTCTTTACCATAAAGCAACTACTTTCTGGCTCTCCAGCAAAGTTTTTATTGAGCGAGACCACCTCTTCTTTCATTAGATGACCAAAGCTTCATGTGATCTTGCTCAAAGATCCAGGAGAAAATCAATGAGGGGATAGAGCCCAAGGTCTCCTCCTCCTTCTTAACTTTCTGCAAGAAATTGGTCTACAAAAACCTTATGAATATTTAAAATGAATGCTGTATTGGATTCATCATTAGTTTGGGTTAAAGTTTTAAACTCTTGCCAATTTAACAAATGCACTTTGTTTTTTTCCAGCCTCAATTTGCAGAATAGGTATATACTTTGCAAATTCTAGATGCATTTTAATATTGAGTGCATTAAAATATTCACGAGTTCAAGGAACTTAACAAAAATAATAGTGTCAGGACTGAATTTTATTATGAAAAGAATTGCTTTCTAGCAAATCTGATTTTTCACATATTTGATTTGATTTATTTGATAATTTCATTTGCTATCCCTGTGACAATAGATGTTTTATAAACCATTGTATTAAATGCCACAAAAGGAGAAGCAACAAAATATTATATGGGTATAGAGAGAAGGAGGCAAGGGGGAATAAATTGTAGCCATTGGTATATCAATATATTAATAAAATATGTCTGCTTAATACTTGGCAGAATTGATAGATTTCTAAACATATATATGCATATATTATATATTTTTAAAAATATATGTTTAAATATATGCATATATACAGATTATATATACATATATGTATATAAATATATTGTATATAATATGTGTCTGTATATATATACACATATTCACACATATATATGTATATATATACATATGCATGTATACATATATATGTGTGTATATATGTATATATATATATTCACATATATACACATATATGGAGAGAAAGAGTGAGTAAACAAAAGCCATACTAATGAGAAGATGGTGTACAAATATTTGGCGGAAACATCCTGGAATGTGGGTGGAACATGACTTAAATGTTGGCTGTGGTGAGACTAGAAAGGATCTCAAACGTTAAGCTGAGACATTTGCACTGTCCTTGGCAGCAGGGAGTCACTAACAGTGGTTTTCTCTGACAGCAGACTCATACATGACTAAGACTCTACAGATTGATGCTCATTTCCACATGTCAGAATTTTTAAAACGATATTTTATTGATTTTTATTTTATCTGTATGAGTGTTAGGCTTCATGTTTCACTGTGCCCTGAGATGTCAGAGGACATCCTAGGGAACGGAAATTACAGATTTCTGTGAGGTGCCATGTGTGTGCTGGGAACCAAACCATGTCTTCTACAAGGAGTGGACATGTTCTTAACTGTAAAGCCATTTCTCCAGCCTACCTGAGAATCTTTAGAAGGCTAGGGAAATGTAAACGTGCTTAGTGCTCAAGCATGGAGACCTAATTTCAGATCTCCATCTCCTTCCTAAAAAACATATGCTTTAATCCTAGCATGGGGAGGCAGAGTTGGGAGGATTACGAAGATTAACTGCCTCCCCTATGCTAGCCTAATTGCTGAGCTCCAGATCATGAAGAACTGCCTCAAAAAGTAAAGGGGAAAACAACTGAGGGGAGCACCTGATGTGGAACCTTTAATTTGTTGTTTCCTTGTAGAATGACACTGTGAGCCATTTATATAAAAAACTATAGTGTAAGAAGGGTAAATATGAACAAACCTAGTTTAAAATTTGAAATCAATCATGCAATTTAAGTATGAACTATGATCATTGAATTGCATCTGTCCTCCACCTGTTTGTAGAAGATAAAAAAGGAAGATTTTCAAAATAAGGCTGAAAATTTGCAAGTATGTGTTCTACAAATAGGCCAATAAAATCATAGAACCAATGTAAAATCTAAAATAAAGCTAATTGACTAGTATAAAGAAAATCCCAAACTGTTTTTGTTCCTTTATTTCTCTAAAAAGAGAAAGGTTACACACATGTGCCTACATAGTCTTACATATCATTTAATGCAGATACTCAAAGATAATCCTTTTAAACCAACTTCACATATGTATCATCCCTAAACTATAATGTTTTCACCTACTATGTGAACTATTTCTTTGTGTATAAACTATGTTTAGAAAAGTATAAATAAATGTCATCAAATTAGTAAGAACAAAAAAATCCAAAAGTTGTAGTGTTCAACACATCAACAAATTGGGATGTCTCAGCTATTGAAGTTTTTTAAGACTGTTATGGAGAAGACAGGACCTGTGATTCATCAGTACTAATGCCTGTGTATCAGTCTGGGTGTGAACAGTAGCACCTCTGTGGACATTGAGACTAGAAACCGGAAATTGATAATCTAGGACCATACAATACAATTTAGGAGCTGGTCTATACAATCTAATTCCAGGCAGTTTAAATTTTCCCCCTTTATTGGGTAAGCAAAGCACTTATTAACCTCATGGTATTAGCTCTCTCAGTTCTCATTTAAAGAGCTCACAAATGTTGGAGAAAGTAAGGAGAGAAAGGGAAGGACTTCCGTTGCCTTTATATGAAGGTGAAATCTATTGGCCATCTAAAGATCAAACCCAGAGACTAAATCTCCTTGACTTTTCTTAGAATTTATAGTGTGAGCGGTTGGATGTGGTTGACTCATGAGTTAAACCCTTCTTCATCAGAAGACAGTCTGTTCAAACAAAGCACATAGCTCAGAGCAAATGCCAAGCCCGGTGAAGACGTCACAGTCTAGGTCTCGGCCCAAATCCAGTGGCAGCAGATACATAATGCATGACCAACAGGATTTCTTTCTGCTCTTCTCTCTTGGCCGTTGCACAGGCACAAACCCCAATGGAACTAAGTAATCAAATACAGATTTAGAGTCATTAAATCTTCAAGGGGAAAGTTTTTCAAACATTTGGTTTGAGCAGTGCTCACAAGCTGGAGAAGCAACATGAGAAAAATCAATTAGAAGTAGGAAGTTGGCTTGGATAATATAAGAAATTATAATAAATTTTCATTATGACCTTGAATTTTACTCCTGCTATTCTACAAATGGGTCAATTTAGAAAGCAGATTTTTCTGTCCCTGCTCATCCCATGCTTCTCTCTAAAAGCACACGACTGGAAGGAGGCAGCATGAATTTGGCTTCCTCATTCTCCCTAGTTATGCAACTGTAGGATAGTGTCTTAACTTCTGAGACCATCTGGCTCTTTATCTGCAAAATGGAAGTAATTACTGCAATGTCTTCACAAGAACTGATTAAGGTTTACAGCATAGCTGCTTTATATTGGGAAGAGATCACAAGAATGCATATTCCTTGCTATTACATTTTAAGGCAAAAAGCTTTCAAACTGGAAATTGTGTTTCTACTTCACCCTCCCATTATAGGCTCTATAGATAACACTTTTTTGCATTGTTTGTTTTCTAAGACGGGTCTGTGAGTATGGATATGGACCTAAAAAGAAGGCCCAAGGAAAGATGGAAGGCCAACTAAAACTTGTTTAGGAATACAATTTCCAAAAAGTAAAACCATAGATAGATAGATAGATAGATAGATAGATAGATAGATAGATAGATAGACAGACAAACAGAAGACAGATGATAGATAGATAGATAGATAGATAGATAGATAGATAGATAGACAGACAGACAAATAAATAGACAGAAAGAAAGAAGGGAAAAGATTAGAGATGATTCCTTTCATGTGGCTTAGCTCCCCAGAGTTTATGTGTGTAACTATACTGTGTCTATTGTGTAATTACTGTTTCATTCCAAACATCTACTCCCTTCAGCTCTTATAATCTTTCTGCTCCTCTTCTCTGATAATTCCTGAGCCCTGGGGACCAGAGGCTGTAATATAGATGTCCTATGTGAAGCCATGCACTCTACAACCTGTTCTTTTCTGTGCGTTGATTTGTTGTGGGTCTCTGTTTAAATTACCATCTACTACAAAAATAACCTTCTCTGATGGGGGTTCTTAGAAAGGCATTAATCTATGGATGTAACTAGGGAAGTGGTAGTTTTTTATGTTCATTTATATACTAGAATAGTACTAAGTTCCTTCCTAGGGCCTAGGACCTAGGTTGTCACTGGTTTTACTTCAGTTAATAGTTCTAGACACAGGTTTCATCTTGTGAAGTGGTCTTTAAATTCTACTAGAAAGTGATTGGTTATTCCCATAACATTTGTGCCACTATTTCACAAGTAGAAATATCTTGCCAGACCATTTATTCTTGTACAATCAGGGTTCATACTGGGTAAGACTGTTGATAACTTTTCTTCACTTGCAGTGTCCATAGGATATTCCAGCACTATGAATGATATCCAGTGGGGATAAAGCTTTCAGGTAAGTACCAACATGGTTTTCCCGGTTAACATATCCTATTTTGCTATTATTCTTTATCCTTCATATCATATTCATTTTATTCCCCTCCCCCATTTTTCGAAATCCCTACTGCCATGGCCCCTTAATAACATTTCCAACTTCTGTGGGTTCTTCCATCCAAACACACATATCTAAAATCTCAAAGCTGAAACTCACATTGGCTGGGACTGAACGCACAAGACTTGAAGATCAAGCTAGCCAAAATCCCAACACGCTGTGGGGAAAGAGCTCATTAATTCCTATCCTTATCTGAGGAGCTCTTGGCAATTGATAGTTTCTGGACGAGGGAAAACTCAGCTTTCTTCAGGAACAGGGGCGCTGAGAGGCTACCCAAACTCCAGTGAATGCCTTCATACCTGTGCACCTTAAGGCAGCCTAGAATACACTCAGTGGGTATTTAAAGTTTAAATAGAAAGGACATGAACTTGGCAGGCAAAAGTGGCAGGGAGATGTGAGAGGTGAGGAAATGCAGGGATGATAGATCATAACATATTATAAGTGAATATTAGATAAATATTTTTAAATACTAAAAAGGAAGAATTAAAGAAACAAAAAAATGAAGACAACTTACACACTGACAGAAGAGGTGTTATAGATGAATTTGATTTGACTTACAGTTTTAATAGCTTTGATTCATGATGTCCTCTCCTTGTTTCTTTCTGGGTTTACCTGTAAGGGAACCAAATTACATCCTGTTGACATTATGCCTAAGTCTTACTGCAATAGAAAGACTGAGGCAGAAGTAGGCCTACAGCCTACAAAAAGACAAGGACACAATCCTGAATCACCAACTCATTAATTTCTTTGACCAAAACCTTTGTGTGCATATGACTCATATTTACCCTCAAGTCTGTCATTGGCTATAAGAGAATGTAATGAAATGAGCAGTCTCCTTGGCTGAACCATGCACTTCCTTAGATCCTACCAGAGCTATGTAAAATGAGGGAAAAAATAAGAGAAAAGGATATTGTGCAGGCAAATCAAAGTCTGCTCATTATAGTGACTTGTGTGCGTGTGTGTCCGTGTGTGCATTCACATGTGTATAAGGGCACATACATCTGTGTTGATGAATGTGCACATGTGTGGAAGAGCATGATGAAGTCAGAGTTTGACATCAGGTGTTGCTCTGCCTTCATTGCTCTGTATTTTCGATATAGTAGAGTTTATCAAGTTCTCAGAGTCCATTCCTACAAAGAGTTGAACATGGTTTCTAAAACCTTTTACCAAAATATCTGTCTTAGGAGAGGTGCAGAAAGTCAAGAAAGCCAATAGTGAGCATAGTCTTATTGCGTTTATTTCGAACAAGGGATAACAGAAGCTAAGTATAACTTGACACAGAAAAACCATGAGAAGTCCAATCTGACTGAAACCTGCTTCCTGCAGTGTCCTTTTGCTTCAACTGAAGGTATTCAGTTGGAGAACTAGAAAGGACAGTTGCAAATTTTCGACAACACAGTGCTTGTCAAAAAAGGTAGCATAATTCTTATAATGTAGGGAAAGCAAGACACACCCCAAACATAAAATGCACTCTCTGTTCTCCCTCCTCAAGTTTATTAGCCTTCCCTGGATCCAGAGAGTTTTCTAGTGAACAGTGTTCAAACTTTGATAGATGATTATTTAGCTATTGAGACTTTTCTTTTCTGTCAGATTTTTAGAGATGATTTTTGTTGTGCTAATTCCCTCTAATATTTTAACCCATTTGCTATGCCGTCTTTACTTCATCTCTCCAAAATCACAATTATATGAGGTAAGAAGTGGGAACAAGCCATAGAGTAATGTCATAGAGAAAGTGGACCACAAACACTGAGGTCTTTTCCAAGGGGAAACTCCCAGGTATCCACCATAGAAGTTGTGCTGGTGTGGTATAACTCCTTATTGCACACTTGCTAGAATCCGTGGTGGCAGTCTAGCCTATGAGGAAAGCAAAAGGACAGCTAAGGTCATTGTGTCTAGGCTAATAGGGGAAAGTTCATACTCTCTAGTGAATTGACTTTCAAAATTTCCAATGTACCACAGCAGATGAAACTGAGGTAAGCCTCCCACAAATAAGACAGTATACCTTTGGCCTCACCTATGAATTTAAATACCAGGACTTCTTTGTACCCAAATAATTTTCTCCCGTTTCATTTTAGAAGTCTTGTATTTTCTAAAGAAGCCCGTGAGGTCTTAAGATTGTTGTGAATTAATACTGTTTCCAAGGCAGAGGTTATCATCATGAGCTTCCATCCCTTAGCTGGCAATAGTAATGACAATATTGTCAGACACCAAAGGACAAGCATGCTGTGCTTGCCTCTTAGGCCAGTCATTGGGGACTTGTTGAAATCCAATCATTTTGTGAACCAAATGAAAAACCACACACAGCCTCAGTGAGGATTAGAGGGACAACTTCTGAGCTATCACCTGAAAGGCGCCCTCCCGCCCATTTGATTTAAAACAATCACCACTTATTTGCTATGGACTTTTCTTTCATTATACTCCAACTCTGATATTTAATCAGGCTCTGCTATGTTCTGTTTGAACAAGTTGATGCTAAACCACAATAATAAAAAAAAGAAGGCTCTAAGAAATGTCCTCACTGCCATATCATCCCCTCTCTGTGAACACATTCATAATGCATTATGATTTCAATAGAAAGGTTGTTTGTAATTAAAATTAATACAGAATTAAAGCTGTATGTGTGGTGATGGCCTTCTTTAATTTGGCTTCCATCAATTAGAGCAGAAAATTGGAAGGTGGGGGATGAGGTACAAACTGTGAATTAGGAATATATTACAGCCATTAATCATTACATGAGGGAAGATTTGAGAGCCAATCTCTCCTTTATCTAGCACCTCAGACTACGATAGCTTTGGATATACTAAGAAAGTGGTGCTATCTACTTTACTAAGAATAGCTAGTAGTAAAGGATGAAGTCCTGCTAAACAAAACTATGGACTAAGATATTCTATTGCTGGGATAGTAGAGGGCTTCTGAATTCATTGAGCTTTTGCATAATGATATTTTTACCTCTCCCCACTTATAGGTCTCCCCACTTTTGTATCTCCTCATTTCTAAGGATTCCTCACTCTTCTCTTCAGCTAGTGGCAAACAGATGTAAAATAAGCATGAAATTAGGGGAAAGGGGGCATCTGTGTGCATATATTTATCAGATATGTGATGTGATATTATGGGGTGGTACATAGATAGTTGATGCTCTCTCTCTCTCTCTCTCTCTCTCTCTCTCTCTCTCTCTCTCTCTCACACACACACACACACACACACACACACACACACACACCCTTCTGAGTGAATGATGCTAGCCAGAAACAATCACTGTATTGGGTCATCTAAATATCATGTTTCCCTACAGAAATGTGGAAGACCCTTCCAAATGCTATCTGCAAAGATAATTTTTCCCAATTAAGAGTGAAGGTGCTCCCTGACAGACACCAACCAATAAATTTAATTTAAAAAGAAACAGCTTAATCTACCCAATGAATGAAGAGGCTGGTCAATATAATGTGTACGTGTGTGTGTGTGTGTGTGTGTGTGTGTATTTCCACTGGCTAGCAAGATTGCTTAGCAGATACAAGCTCCTGCTGTTAAGCCTGAGTACTTAAGTCTGATTTCTTGGATTTATGTTGTGAGGGGAAACCCCTGTGGCCCTATGAAGTTGTCTTCTGACCTCCACATGAACACAATGACATGGACGCATGTGAGCACAGGAGTGTATGTACATGTTATGCACAGGCATGCACATTTGCACACACACACACACACACACAAGAATAAAACTAACAAAAATGAAATTCTTTCAGAACTCATTAATAACCTGTTAGAGTAATGAAAGTGTTCAGCAGGATTCAAGATAAAATCAAAATCAGTTTGATTTCTACATATGTACAATAAACAACCTGAAAATGAATTAAGAAAGTAGTAAAATTTACAATAACATTATTGTGCATAAAATATGTGGGAATAAATGTATAAAAATGCAAAATACATAGTGTAAAAACCATAAAACTCCCCCGAAATATAAACACTCTTGGTTTGCTGATGAGAAGGCAACATTATTAATATAATGATGTTGCCAAGGCTTATTGATAGATGTCATAGTCCCCACCGGATTCCAAGATTACATCATCTTGGAGAAAATGTACACACTGATAGTAAAAACCATAGGAAAAAGAAGCTGGACTAAAGCTTCAGAATTCACACTAATTCCAAAAGTCATCGTGAAGTGAATGTAGTCAAGATGGAGAAAATATACTGACACAGCACAGTCATACAGATAAGCAAATTGAGACTTGCAATCAAGAACTAATGAACTGATTAATATTTTCTATATAAACCTGTAGAGATGTCATTGGTTGATTTCAGTAGAGCCTTCTAAGTTCATCTAATAGGAAAAATAGCAGTCTTTTTTTTTTTTTTTTTTTTTTTTTACAAATTATGTGTTATGTTACTGTTTCTGTACAGATGTCTCATAGTGTCATTGGGAAGCTAAATAATAGATGAGGGGAAAATATCTTCATAAGGAATTTCATCTAAGAAACAGAAAGGAAAAGATGGAACCAGGTGACATTATTGTTATGTATTTACAGATTCAGTATGCAGAGTGTATATTGAAATAGACATAATTAAGCAGCCGCATTGCTGAGGTTAAAATTGTTTGATTCTTTTGGCCTTTCTAAATATTATCATATAGCCAAATAGATACTCCCGAGTTTATCTAGATGGTGGCTTGAATCTGCCCTACTCCCAGGCATTTGAATACTTGGTCCCCTCTTCGTGATGCTGTGGCTAAGTTTAGGAGGTGTGGCCTTGCTGGAGAAAGTGTTCTTGGGGTGGGCTTTGAGGTTTTCCTAGTACCACCTTTCTCTATTTCAGGCTTGTGCTTGAAGTTGTAAACTCTTAGCTAGGTGCTCCAGCCACCATGCTTGCCTATGGACACCCTTCCCTTTAGTGATGCTGATGGCCACAGAGCCTTCTGGAACCATGAGCCCAAATAAATTCTTCCTTCTATAAATTACCTTGGTCATTATGTCTTACCACAGAAACAGAGAAGTAACTAATAATCTAGTCTATGGATTCACCTGGAAATACCAAAGACTATATAATAGCAAATGGCACTGTGCAGGCTAAATGTAGGCAATGGATCGGGTCATATTCCTCACTCTCGAACGCATAATTGCGAAAACATAGAAAAGAAACCCATTAATATACAGACTCTATAGGTTCCATGTTAAAATCTAAAATTTATAGAGTCTCAAAATACCTAATTAGGTAATAAAGGCTTAAAAAACTCTTTAGAATAGATTATTATAAAAATCAAACCTATAGCACTATGGCTGTAAAAGGAGAGATGAGCTTGAGATGGAGTCCATGGACCAATCTCCTGCAATGTCAGGGATACTTGTTGCTTTTTTTGTTTGTTAGTTTGCTTGTTTGTTTGCTTGCTTGTTTATTGCAGTGCTTAGGATCAAACTTAGAGTCCACTTTCGTTAGGCAAGTTTTCTCCCACTGAACTATAGCTCTCAAATTTGTATCTCATTAGAAAAATGTATCGCTTTATTATGATCAATAAGTATAATATTTTATTTATGTTGTTCTATGTAGTCATGTTTTCTTTTACAATAAAAAATAATTTAAAATGGGCTAGTTCATACTATGAGAAGGGCTTAATGTATGTGATTCAGTTAATTGGCTATGTATCTGTTACATCACAGACACCAGTGAAGGTTTTTGAGTAGAGAGTGACACGATCATAATGGCCCATTAGAAAATTAATCAAGCAATGTGTGGAATAGATTAATGGACCAAAGATGAGAAGACATTCGGCAGATTATGAAACAGCTTCGAAGAGAGTTAATTAAAATATGACCCAGGGCAAAAATAGATGCGACAAGATTTGCAGATGTGGAGTGAGTCTTGTGCACTGATGGTTTAGGGAAAATGAACATTCAGGAATGATCAAGAAGATTTTGTGTACTATTTTTTTTAATTTTAAACTCATGTATCTTATTTTTGATGAACTATGTAGCCCCAGGACAGCCTCAAATTTGTGATTTCTCCTCCTCAGTCTCCTGAATAATAGGGTTAAAAAGTATGTAACATGAAGACCAGGATAAGAGTCCCATAAAGTGCTAAAAGATTAGTAGCATAGACAGCAACATAAACCAAGAGAATGTATGCTGATTGTTCACAAACACTAAAATGGCAGAAGTATAGATCTCAGGGTTGTCCCAGTCTTTGGAATTCTATCCTTTCCACCCACTGGTCTGTGATCCTGAGTAACTAAGCCTTTTAAAAACACAGTGAACTCATCAGTAAAGTGGGTGCCAGGCCAGAACTCATTTCAGAAGTTAGTCTGAGGAGGAGTCAACATCACCAGGCAAACAAAAGTGACTGGTGGTGTACACTAGGCATTAATGGCAGTGGGGATGTTGATGATTCTATGTGCTCATCTGGACCTTGAAAGAAAGACCTGGAGTGATAGTAAGAAGCATGTGAGCCCACATTCCAGATACGTAAAAGTGGAGTAAATTAGATATTTTGTGAAAATTTTTTTAAAAAAAGGTGAAGAATTTGCTAGAATTTCTATGTACATATCTTAGTAGTGGAAGGAAATTACAATTATGTGTCTGATACATATTATTAAAAATATCTTTGTTTACCTTAGTTTTATCAATGCCTTTTGTTCTTTATTCAATTAGAAGGATTCTAGAACTTCCCCTTATTGGCCAGGAGTAAATTCAGAGCTGTAAAGGCCACGTGGACTAGTTTTCCTGTCTGCCATTAGCAGGTAACAGAGAATGAGTTCCATCCCCCTGTCAACTGGACTCCAGTCATCCATGCACAAAGTAGTCTCAAGTTGCTAAGAGGTGTTTCAGTGTCGATGGATTTCTGTGGTCCTACTGGCTCTGTGGTTTGAATGGATATAGTCTGCTGATGTAAGAGGAGACATACTAGATTGTAGATGTTTATGCTGTGACGGTTTTTCACCCCCTTCTTATTTGTCCTCTTTGTTTTGTGTGTGGTTTGCTTCTATTTGTGTGTGTGTACTTACACACATGCGTGCATGTATACAGGGCAAGAAATTGATGCTAAGTGTTTCCCTCTTCCCTTTATTATGCTGAGACAAGGCCTCTTGCAGAGCCCAGAGCCCCTGTACTTTGATCTGACTTGCCCTGGGGATCAGGTCTCTGCCTTTGGAGCTCCAGGGTTGATAGACTATAACCAGAAAATCATGCTTGTTGGGGTTTTGTGGGGGTTTTGTGCTGGTGATATGAGCTGTGGGCCTCATGGTTCAAACACTGAGAAACCTTCCTAACCACACTTTATCTTTTAAACTGTCCAAATCGAAGACAGGAACTTTGTTTGGCACAAAGTCTAGCACTCCATTGGAAGGTATTTTACAGACTTTAACCTTAAGACAAAGTCTCATTGAACATAACGTTTTCCTATCACACAACTCAATCAGACTCAACTTGTTAGTATTCAACAGGACCAGGACAAACCAACCATCTTCAGTTGTACACTTATTGTTAGATGAATCTGGAACATTAAATATTTAACAAAGGTGCTCTTTGTTGTATTCACTTGCTTCCTAGGCCTTATTAAGTGGTTCCAAGTCCCTCTTCATCGAACAGAGACTCCAATACCTCTTACACAATGTTGGCTATTTCTGGGGAAATTCATAAAAAAGATCTCCTTGGAGATTTTTTGTTTTTGTTTTTCATACTACATTCAAGTGTCCCTGTGAACTTTATTTTCCATTATCCAGTGACTCTTAGTATCATAATCAAGATGATTCCTTTTCTCAAAGGATATGTTGCATGCCTCAGTTAATATGAGAACAATTTAAAAATAATTTTAATACAAAATCTCTGCCTTTTCTAACATAGCTTCAAGAGGCCACATTTCCATTGAAACAATTTTGAAAAAAATGGAAGAATTACAAAACATATACACAGGAGGATATGGGCAAGCTTCTGAAATATTTTATACTGAAGGAAGAAAGTCTTTAGGAACAAGCTAAACATACTGAGATTGGCCCAACACTACATGGGAAGTTTGTCCCTTTGGAGAATTCCAGGAACTGTGGGTGGACAAGTTAGACAAGAGAGTGTGCAGAGTCTTAAAGAAAGCAAGTGCTCTCTGTGTATATATCTTGGCAATTTCTTTGGACTTAGAACACAAAAGTCAAAATTTAGAATCTCTAATGCATTAAAGATTGGGTTAGGCACCATAGACAATTAATGTCTAAAGTTTTATCTGTGTTTTCTCTGGACTGTGACCCATAATCCAGTGGAGATGCTAACAAAAGAACAAGTGAAAAGTTTTACAGAGATCCCAGCAGTTATGGTAGTGAGGTGACAAAGCTTGTCAAATAGGGCCTGGCAATTTGGAAGTCTCCGTGAAAAATATTACTTACACTGATTAGTTTTTGTTAACTTGAGGAAATGCCTCCATCAGATTAGACTGTAGGCAAGTCTGGGGAACATTTCTTTAGTTAATGATTGGTATGAACTAGACCAGACCACAGTGGATGGTGCCATCCCTGGACGGTGGTACAGAATTATATAAGGAAGTCATAGTGAACAAGCTAGTAATCAACTTTCTTCCAAGGTCTCTGCTTCAGTTTCTCCTGTCAGGTTTTCATCTTGAGTTGCTGTTCTGACTTTCATCCCTGTTGGACTATAAACTTTAAGATGAAACAAAGTTGTTCCTGTCCAAGTTGCTTTTGTTCATGGATTCTTAGTACAACAATAGATATAGCTATGGTGTGAACTTTTAGTGTGGATCAATAGAGAGCTACATCCCAGGATGGTAAGATACAGTACATATAACCTTAAAAGTGGCTAATATAAAGCAGAAACATGCTAGACTCTGTTCAAAAATGCAAGTTAAGGATCGTAATGAATTAAATACCTTCAAATCAGAATGTCTTCACCAGGGAAAAGAAATATCAAGGAATCAACATCGACAAAACTGAAGTCAATAGAAATGCAGAACAGCTAGCAATCTCCTTCCCTGATAGGGTGTGAAGCTGCTCAACCACTTTGTAAAAGAGTTTGCAAGGAGACAGGGAAGCTAAATGGGCATATGACTGCAGTCCAGTAAATGTACTCCAATTCAGACATCACACGGTATACATATTCATGCTTACCAGAAAGACACATAGGAAAAGCAGACCTCAAATCTCTATCAATAATAGAAAGAATACATCATTAGGAATTTGTGTGACGGACATGATACAATGACAAGAGGCTAAACTGCTCCCCAGAAGGAGAATGGAGCTCTCAAACACAAGAGGGAACAAGAAAAACCTCTGTTGTATTTGGTTGTTTCTCTGGAGAATTTCCCCATGAAGTAAACACTCGGTAAAATGCTACTTTTAAGATTGATCTAACATCTACTCATCCAGATGCAACTGATCTGAGCTTGTAAAAGGTTTATTTTTAATTCATCCCTTTAAGTCATTTTGTGTATTCTTTTACAAGAAAAAAAATGTAAATTGAACTTATGCAAAATAGAAAATTGATGACCAATTAGTACAAAATCAACTCCTATGCACAGCACAGAACTTAGCCTCATGTTCTTGCCAGCACTACGAACAATAAGATTAAGCTTTGTCAAATTAATTTTAAAAGTTGTGTCATTTTAAATCATAATTGACTGATTTCTAGCATATTTGTTGTGTCAAATTACATTTGTATTCAGTTTCTTATGAATTAATATTTTGGCTTTCCCTGAATAACTGACCATTTCCTTCTGCATCTGAAGGTCGGTCAAATATTCCCTCCCGGGCAGCGTCATTACATTTATGCTTATCCCTATCCACCCACCCCTCTTCCCTACAACTTGTCTCCATCCAAGGTTTTGGCTGGAATCCTTAACCGCTCCTACTATCAGTTTTTCTTTAAGTGTATATGTAAGAATCACTGCCTGACACCTTTTTTGCTGGAGGGGCCTTTGCTGTCATACAGGGCTCACATATTGGTAAATTTTTGACATCAGACCTGTCCATGGACATGACACATGCAGCATGTGTCCACGGACATCTCAGCTGCATAGATGACATTACCAGTACCAGAGGTTTATACCATTGGTATTAACGGTAAGTATCTGTCTCTTTCTCTCCCACTCTATTCTCTTTAAAAGTTCCGGGCTTTTCCTGGCTATAATAATAAGTATCACTACATAGCCAGAGGCTTTGGCGCAATCATTTAGAAGGTATGAAAATTACAATAATTATTCTTAACTATATTAAAATTGTCATGTTGTTGATCTAGAAACGGATATAAGATAGACTTTACCAGATAAATTAGAAAACATCACAATAAACTTGAACGTCAGATTAGTAACATTTTGAATGCCTAGACATTGGAAGCTTGATTGATCACAAGATCAGTCTAACCACCTTAGTGAGACACTTTGTCTCATGATAAAAATGTAAAGACAGATTCAAATGTGTTTCAGTGATTGATTGCTGCCATAGCTTAGAAAAAGGCACTAGGTTCAGTGTCCAAGATCAGTACTACAAAAATCCAAACAAGATCAACCACAGACTCACATGTATTTGTAAAATATGTGTTTCATACAGCATCAGAAATTAAACATAAAATTATGTTACATTCAGCAAATCATTTACCAAATAGAAATATCCAATAAGATGAAAGCACAGAAGAAAAGGAGGGGTAATGATTTATTCTGTACATTTATTTATATTTTCCTACATCGAGCTATCACCTAAGTAAATAGCACAGGAACTTGTTTTCTATACATGTGTGTGCATACATGATGTATACATGTAAAGCTTTGTTCATGCACATTGTATATGTATACATTTAAATCTATAGGTATATAAATAAATGTATATAAAGGGAAGAATTGGCTCAAATGATTAAAGAGGCTAAGAAGGCCTACACCATGTGATCTAAAATTTGGAAGATGAGGAAACCTAATAGTATAACCCAAATATTAAGACCAGAGACCCAGAATCATCTCAAGCAGACAGCAATTTCACCTGGCCTCTGTCTTTAGTTCTATCCATCCCTTGAAGGATTGAACAGCTCCCACTCACTCTACTCCATCTGCTGACTGTTACACCTAACCTCAGTGACAATCTTATCTAAAGTGGCTCCCAAAGACAAACTCAGAAGTAACAGTTGACCAGTTATCCTATCATCTGCTTTGCATAGTCAAGTTGGCACATAACAGAATGACTGTTATAGTCACTACTTTTTCTCCATTCACAAACCACATTATGATAAAGGAAGTAGAAGGGAGAGAGAAGAAATTAAATTGTCTTCTTCCAAAATTCTTAGTTGAATCTGCTCTTGTGTTATTCTCTCACTGATGGTGACAGCTGTACAGCCCGAGGCAATGCTGATTCGTTCTCAAATTAAAACAATAAAATTTACTAACAACTCTACAAGTTCTCGAGTGAAGAGATCTATAAACTGTTTTCTCTTTGCTACAACTCTGAAATTGCTTCTCCATCTTCTTTTTCTTTTAACTACAGAATTTAAGTACTCTTCTAAAATCTCAGAACTCTATTTCTTCTCCCATTTGGCTCTTAGCTTTGGACTTGCTCAGTTTTTATTCTCTCTGTCACTTTTTTTTTCTCCCAAACTACCTGATTTCGCAAGACAAGAAGATGCTGGAAGCTGAAAGACACAGGCTCTGATCCTGCTCCCATTTTCACTAGCAATGTGTGTGTGTTAGAGACACTCTCCCAGTTCCAATGTCATCACCTGCTTATAGAGGACCTAACAAGCATCGCATCATTGCAGATATTTTTGATAATGTTACAATCAAAATCAGTGTTCTGTGAATCACCTCAGGTGTGTTCAGATATTAGATACAGTTTTCTTTTGAAAAACAATTCCCATTTCATTTCAAAAACAAAGAAGACACATCAGTACTGTCGAATCCTTATGTTATGGGCAGAAAGACATAACAGACAATCCTATTGATGAAAAGTGGTCAAAGGCTGCAGAGTCCTGAGGGAGTAGACACACATACATACAAACAAACACACACACACACACACACACATACACACACAAACGAACAGGGGGAGCTTTTCACTTCTCTGGAGATAGATTCTTAAAGCCACCTTTTTGTATGATGACAAGAATCCTGTCCTAAGACACTGTAATTGAATTTGAATTAGTTGGTCTTTTTAATAGGCATGCACATGCGGAGGTTCATAGTTATTTCATTAAGGAAGGAAGCAAGCACTTTTGGCCATGTTAAACCAGTAACAAGCAGAAACTTGAGTGAGCAATGTGAAAGGCTATATTTGTAGGAGGTAGCCAGTGCAGAGTCAGTTCTGTATCCATACACACATTCAGTTGTGTCACAGAAAGAATGCTGTCTTGAAAAACATGATTCCTGAGACACTTGGAGACTTTCTGTACTAATTAAGGGCTCTGTCCTGCGGTGCCCATGTTCTCCTGTGGCTAAGTAATATTTGCCACCCCATATTTAGATGAAATGTTGGAAAATATTTAATCTCTCATTCAAAGGAGATTAGAAGGGTAGTCTTATAAGTCAGAGTAATAATTACAGGCTGAGATCTGAAAACTGTGACTTCGTGGCCTTACACTGCTTTTATTAGGTGTGGATAAGCTATGTACACCCTGTAGGTCTCCTTTGTAATAAAAACAAACCCAGCTCTATTGTGATCATAATGACTGCAGGCAGTCAATAAGCAAAATACCTCCATTAATATTTATCTACAGTTCTAAAAAACTATCTTTTACTTGGCATTCTTCTTCAACAACAGTGATACCCATCACCTTGTGGCATCTCTAGACAATTTTAGTGAAATGCAGCTGATAATAAAATGTAGATGTTTAGCAACCACCACACACACAAAATCAGTAAGGAGAATGAAATTTTCTGAGTGAGAGAATATATCTGGGAATGTAATAACTATTTTAATATTTATTGATTAGTTTATTCCAAATCCACAAATACCACCAATCAATGTTTTTCTGTGGGTTCTATGAAGTGCCAGGCACTGTACATGAGACACAAACTTGTTTCCAAGGCTTTCCTCAGAAGGCTTTACAGAGCCTTACAGAGAAGGCCATCCCAAAGCACCTCAGCATCATAATAGATGACTCTAAAAGGTAAAAAAAGGAAAAGCCCAGGGACATCCCTCCACTGGGAGCCCTGTTTATCTACTGGAGATGGTCTCTTTCAATATTTTTTAAAAATTACTACACATCACATCAAAATGCATGCCAAATTCTAACAGCCATTCTTCCACAAAGAGTAAACAAATAATAAATATTTGTCACGGTTTTCTCTCTTCCCAGAACCCTTGACACCATCTACCTTTGGGGGAATCCTTATTATAGTTGCTCTCTGACTTTTCCATGATAGAAACTAGAAATTGGACTTTTCTTGCCTTATACAAATAAGACTCAGTTGTTAATAGCGTGTGACAAAAGCAAAATTACTCTTACTAATGATATATCTGTTTCACTTTACAAGTGAAATGTTCAGTCGTGAACAAATGTTGGCTAGAGAGCTCATGTGACATATACTAGCCACTTTTTCTGTTAGTCTGACTGACGGCCTAAGAGAAATCAATTTTAAGGAAGAAAAGGTTAGTTCAGAATATTCAGGTCATGATTTTTTTTAAAGATTTATTTATTTTTATTTATATGAATACACTGCAGCTGTCTTCAGACACACCAGAAGAGGGCATTGGATCTCGTTACAGATGGTTGTAAGCCATTATGTGGTTGCTGGGAATTAAACTCAGGACCTCTGGAAAAGCAGTCAGTGCTCTCTCCAGCCCTCAGGTAGTGATTCTTGGCTCAGTTGCTTTTAGGTGCATGTGAAGGCAGCTCATCCTGATGGGAACACATGCTGGGTAGAAGATGCTCCTTACAGCATGAAAGGGAGCAGGAAAGAGAAAAGGAGTTCTTGTAACAAACTCCCTCTAATTATGAGTCCAAAGATGGATACATGTGCAGACAAGGGTAGGGGCCTCATGACCCAACCACCACTCAGAATGGGCATCTGAACCCTGTTGTATTGAGGTCCAGGTCATCAACACACAAGCTTTTGAGGGTATTTCAGATACGAATTTTCATAAGAGATCAGCCATGCAAAATAATTAAAACACATGGAGCATACTTCCTGGGAAACCTAAAAGCACAAGAATCAAGATTTGTCCATTGATCTTAAGGGCAGGACTGAGACCCAGCAGTGGTGAACTTGCCCTGTAGTATCCAATGTTCAAGAGCTATGCAATAAGAGTTCACCATCTTGTTAGAGTTCACCTCTCCAATTGTGAGATGGACTAATGAACTAAATTCTTAGGGAGGCAGAGAGAAGGGGATCACAGGCCCAATGTATGAGATGTGACTTTAGACAGTGGGAAAAACGAAGGATGGACCTCTTCCAGTTTAACTAAAAGCAGATAGGGAAAAAATCCCTCAAAATAAACCACAGGAGACCATGTATAGATCTGGTACCCACAACTATACCATCTCTATTGTGAGCCAGTGAGGATGGGTCATCTGTTGAGGCAGAAGTAGATCAAGTCTGGGCAAGGTTGACTACACGGTTTTATTGCATTCAAGAAAATTGGTTTGGAGGTTATTTTAGAATTCTGAAAACTGCTGAAGATTCAAAAGTAGTTCCAATCTATAGGTCATATATTTTCCCAGCAGCATATGGCATCCTGGATATAGAGTCAAATAATGTAGATAATTAAGTTCACCTAGGATTGAGTTTTTGCCAAAGGGAAGTAATGAACAGACAAGGTAGCAAGAGAACTTATTTCCTGAAGGTCTGACTTTGGTCTCTCGTTAAGGTTAGAAGTAGAAAGAGCTTTGTATCTTATCGTTAGCCTAAAAAGAAAAAAAAAAAACACTACAATTTTAATTTTAATTGTTCATTCTTTGCAAATTGAATAGATAATAATCGAGAAATGCATTCATTAGCTGAGAAAAACTGTATCAATTGTGACTCTTGTAGCACATTAAGGGAAACTTCAGTCTGCATTTTAAATTCCTGTTCTTAGGAACAACAGTTCAGACAATAATGAAATAAGTCATTTTCTTATATTCAAAGCACACATTTGTTATTCTCGATCCCTTAGAAAAAGCAGCCTTTACAAATGAATTTGAGTGCTTTTTCATTAGTATAAATAAAATGTTAAGTGGTGTGAGGAATTGCTGTAACTACTGTAGGCTGAAGCACTTTCAGTAATGTTTTTCTTGAACAATGGTGGCAGTTAAAAGAACATTTCAGGACTTGTTTGTGATAATGACAACATCGAGCCAAAGAAGTAAAAATCTCTTTTTCTTGAGAAGCATATGACATGCACAGTTAAAAGATGGAATCATGAAGAGAGCTTTCCCATCCTCACTAATGCCCACAGGATCCATGGATGTTATAAGTTAGGCTTCTTAGCATCTCTGTAGATGCTCCGCTCTGCTGCCTAGGCCCCAATTTGGCTGACATTCCTCTAGGACTTTCTCTTTTATGTGTTTTTTGTTTGTTTGTTTGTTTTGTTGGCAGTTTTGTTACTCGTGTGTGTGTGTGTGTGTGTGTGTGTGTGTGTGTGTGTGTGTGTGTGTGAAGGTCAGAGATCAACACTAAGCATAAGCTTTCTCCAGCAGATATCAAATGAAATCATAGCGCCTATTGTGTGGAGGTCAGCTCCACAAACTCTGGGTAGAAGTTTTGTAATTCTCTTTCTCTTCTTGTTGTCTGAGGCTCAGTGGCCACTCAGTTACGTTCATGAGTATAATACCATTGTCTGAGGGGGTATGACATGGCAAATAAAAAGATACTAGGCAAATGAATGATCATGTGACACACTGAGTTCTATCATACTATAACTGTCACCTCACATTATTAAGTCAGAAAGAAAAATCATTTAAGTCCGGCTCCCTCTGTTACTGTGTTGGATTTCTTTATGTCTTATTTACTTATAATACTTATCAACATGGAGTATTATTTCTCTCTTTAGAATGTTGGTCTGTGGAATGGAAAAACATTGTTTCCTTGTATCTTAGCATGGGAACACTGCCAAGTAGGTTGTGACTGAGCAGTTTGTGAATTAATGACCTTTTTCTGGAACTGGAGTTACAGGTCAATCTTTCTCATCCCATTGGTGCCTCTTGCCCTTCCCCATGTCTTCCGCAGTGTGTACCTGTGTGTTTTATAGCATGACCTGTGAGCAGAGTCTGCCTTTGACTGCAGTGGTTCTGAAAGCCAACCCCTTGAGCCTAAGCAGCATGTAGTCTCATCCAGGAGCCCAGCTCAGCTCTAGGAAACTCAGTTCTGTAACTTGGCTTTCTGAGGGTGTACACTGCTGTCAGGTGGCTTTACATTAACGGCCATTTCAAAGAAGAGACAGCTTGGCAAAGCAAAAGGAATCCGGCCCTGCAAAGAACTCATCTCTGAGATTAAATCTTTGAAGATTCTCAGATAGCCATTATTGCTCTGGCTCCCTTCCAAGAGAGAGAGAGAGTCAGCAGAATGATCAGAGTCTTATCTCCCAGGTTAAAGATACTCACAGCCATTTCTTTTTGAGTGTATAAAATAAAAAATTTACTGAGTGGTTACTTCCTGTGTTTGGCAGTTTGAAAGATACACAGGATGTATCTGGAAGAGAGTGGGAGATTGTCAATAGGCAGTTTTCACACACCAGAAGACCTTACGGGCTTCTATAAATGGGTATGTGTGTGCTGCAATGTTTTCCTTAGTTGATGGAATTGTTGATTACATATATGTTGTTTTGAATCTCAAGGGCTACCCCCAAGGTTCAAACTAATTTAAAAGCAACACTAGCTAACATGCTAGGAGTGTGAAGACATTCCTTTGCAATTTTCTTTTGGACTAATCACTGAGGAATTCAACTGCTTCAAGTCACACACATACATACATAACCAAATTCATTCTATTTGGTGGCTAAGTGACGTAAAATTGTCTTCTTCACTGATTGAAACATTGAATATTCTATTGTTTTTTTATTCACTATGTACAAACTTTATTAATAATAACTATCACATGACATGGATTTTATAAAGCATTTTAAATCAAATTACTATGTATAGGGACCTCAGCAAAACATATGAGGCTCTTCACTTCACAGAAACAGCTCTGAGCTCTCCAATTGTCATGTTCAAGGGTAGGGGGCAGATTAACTGGTGAGATGTAGGCAGGAAATTCTTATTCCTGTCACTGCTTACTTTCACACGTTGCTTTAGTAACTGTTAGGTATTAAAATTTAGAGAAGTTTGTAAGAACAAGAATTTTCGGAAAGTGTTTTGTGTATTCATCCTCTCTCTAGTTGAGTAGGACACACTGAGAGTTCTTCAGTGATGCACAGCCAAGCAGAGCCGCATCTATACAAACTCTCATGAGAGAGTGTAAATTGAAGTGCTCATAAAAAGATAAAGAGATAAAGAGAGTATGTTCTGTGAGTGTGTGGACAGGTATGGGAAGGGGATGTCTCAGCGGGCCCATGTAGAGGCATCTCTTCCCATGAGGGACCAGTCACACACCAGTATAGTATAGAATAGAGTTTATTGAGGGCATGGGGAGGGGAGTCAGGAGGGTAGGGGAGAGAGAGAGAGAGAGAGAGAGAGAGAGAGAGAGAGAGAGAGAGAGAGAAGCAGAGAAGCAGAGAAGTAGAGGAAGTAGAGGCCAGCCACGACCACGTGGAAAGAGAGGAATGGGGGGAGGGGACAGAGAGGCAAGAGAGTAAGAGTAAGAGATTAAGAGAAAGAGGGTAAGAGAGAGAGGAGGGGGCAAACAGCCCCTTTTATAGTGGACCAGGCCTACCTGGCGGTTGCCAGGTAATTGTGGGGAGGAGCATACCTGGCTGTTGCCAAGTAACTGTGGAGGTGGAGTTTAGACAAAATACTAACATACATGCTCTTCTTGGAAAGTCTGTAAAACAGCACCATCCATATTCTGCTTTAGAAATAAATGCATTCACATGAATTATACCCTGAAACATTTGAAATACCTAAATGACCAGGGAGCTTGTTTCCCTGTTGGTCACATCTATGCCCGGGCATGTCGTTTGCTTTAAGCTTGGAAATAACAGCAGCACATTTGGGTCTACCATTGCAAACATTGAATTTCATTGGTCAAATGACTTGTAAAGTTTCCACATGCGGTAGCTGTAAGCATCTCTGTAAGTAGCCACAACTAGGAAGAGCTGTGCACTTCAGAATATGGTGTAGAAATGTATGGGTTATCATAACACTTACAGAGAATGGTGGACATTTGGAGAGCATGAGCCCCAAGCTTGAGACACAATGAAAGGTAATGTGGTATCTTAGATGATGTTCTTACAGGTGAAAAGAAGCCATTGTAACCGGTTTAAGATTGATACCTGAATCCATCCTTCAGGCAACATGTAAAATAGAATGATAATAACATTTTAGTCTCCATTGAGGTCTGTAGGACTGCAACTTCCATGCAGAATGAAGGACACCTTTACTTTGCTTAAAATGTTCATAATCTGGTAAACATTTTGGAAAATTACATCATGGATGGAAAAAGCATTTAGGACTCAATACATTCCACAGTTTATTTGTAGCTGCCACACCACTCATACACCCACACAGAGAGGCAGGCATCTAGAGCCTCAAGCACAGCTTGTACTATAGCAGTCTCAAAGCTTCATATACCAAAATCCATAGTGTGTTTTATATGTGTCCTCTGCCATTATACTAGAATTCTGGAAGGACACTTATACGCATGTTTGTAAATAAGTAGTCTGTATTACTTATCATGGGTATGATACTTTTGGACAGATTTTTGTAAAGCATTCGTATAGACATCTACAGTGTAAGCCTCTGCTTATTGAACCAGAGCATAGACTAGAGACTTCAGGAACAGTTGGTTTGCATGGTCACTTTCCCTTGCATGTCCGTATTGCTGACAAACCCTCAATAAGCAAAGTAGAGGGGACAGTCTTGGCGCCATAGAGAGTAGACAGAAAACAGGACAGTAGTAAGTAACCTTTATACAGTAAAGCATATTCAGAGGTAAGCAGCTGACATAGCAGTCATCAAGAAAACAATTTATTTCAATTCATTTATAGCCTTTCTTAGCATAGATCACACAAATTAAGTTATGTTAAGGGAAAATGAACAGACCCACTTTGGCAACATTGGAATGCCAATCCTATTAAAGAGAAGGCCACATATTTTTGTAAACAGTGCCTCCCTGGTTCCTGGGAGAGTGCATTGGTACAGAAGCCACTAAACATCCCTTCTAATGTATGTCTGAAAATAACGGTGAATCTTAGTTCTCTGGATGCTTCTGTATCGTTATTACCAATTATTTTTATAGGCCTAATCCTGATTGCAATGTTCAACAGACTGTATTTTGATGGTGGCAGCATCTCAGAATGTATTTTTGATAATTGAGTGTGGTTATAAGAAGCACAGTAAGGTTTTTATGGACCCAAAAATATGAACTGACAGGTATAAAGGCCAGGAAGAAAGCTTCAGTGTTCCCTCCATAATACTGAGTCCTTGCAAGAAAGGCACCACTGGCCAGAACTCTGCCTCAATGGTTTCCATCAGAAGTTTATTTTGAGTCTATTTATTATTCAAATAGAAGGAGAATATAGCCAAATCACAAATCACTATCATTAATTATTCCCTGGGATTAAGGAATCAGTTATAACCATGTCTCCCCTTAATCCTGTTTTATTAATTTATATTCTTGGCAAACTCTTCCACTAAACGGATTCCAGCTTACCACAGGGACCCAGAGGAGAATGGAGGTCCCTGGGGTCAGAGAGCAGCATTTGCTTTAATTTGATAAAATAAATTAGCATGGGATTATGGGTGCTATTAGCATAAAGTCCTCTCTGCTGCTGCTCTGGCCTTCAGGAGAATGCTGAGCGATTGCATTGACTCTTGTCTGAATTTCTGTCAAAGACAGATTTCCAGAACAGCTGTCCTAGAGTGATCAGGAGGATCAGAAGCTTTGGTTGTTTGGGAATGTGTATGCTTGTTGATGAGTGTGCATACTGGCATGTAGAGAAGTTAAGGTCCATCTTAAGCTTAGAGAACTCCCCTCCCCAGGTTACCAGTGACACACTTGGTATGGCTTTTCTACTCTGGTCATAGAATACAGAGGAAGAAAATTCTCTGAGATAACCTCTCCCACTCCAAAGGCTGAACTGAGCAGATCTGTCTCACAGTTCATTAATCGACATTGAAATTTAGCCTTAGATTTCTCTCAGTAAAACAAAACAAAGTAAAAATCTTCCTGTCATCTCTGTATCTCTCTGTGTCTCTGTCTCTCTCTCTTCTCCCCATTCAAATCTACCCAAGCCTTTGACATACACCTTTAGAAACTTCCACTTCTTCATCATAGGTATATACAATGAGCTCATCTCATCCTTCTGTCACTCACTCCCGATTCCTCCATCTACACAGTGTAAGTACTAGTGTGAACATGTGAAAGGAACACAAGTCTAAGAATTGACCCATTTCCTGACTTCCCTTGTCTCTCTAATGACAATGGGGAGCTCTGGCAAAAAGACAGGCAGCATCCTGGCCCCAAGAACTACAAGAAACTATGATTTAGAGTGTTAGGTAATGTCATGTGGCTGTTTGAGGATTGCGGTTTTCTCTACCAGTGTCTTTAAAACAGGTTGTTCACAATAAATGTTAACAGGGACATGACTAAAGACTATGTTATATCTTAAAAAATACATTTTGCATATATCAGAAATTAAAGGTCTGTAATGATATAAAGGGACATCTTATTAAAAGGGAAAATAATGATTATTCCTTAATTGGAGGCATAATTCAGCCATTTGTTTTCATTGGTATGTGAACAAAATTAAATGTATGTACTGTTTGGGGTAACATCTGTACAAAGATGATTCTCTCTCTCTCTCTCACTGTGTGTGAGAGTGTGTCCATCCAACTTTGTATGGGTTCTGGGGACCCAGACACTGGTGCTGATGCCTATACAGCAGGTGCACTATCCACAGAGCTCCCTAACCCCCAAAGATGGTAACTGATAGAATTTTAAAAGGTAGGATCCCAAGATTAAAAGGTGGTTCTTTTTCTCTTCTCTCTTCTTTTTTTAATGTGCCTTTTTTCTTTCATACCACTATAGATGAACATAAGTCTTTAAACTTCATAACATTCAGTGCCCCCTTCTATCCACCAACAATCTGAGAGAGACGCTAGGCATGGAGTTTGGTTCACCATCATCTTGTTACCGTGGGGCTGCTGCTCTTGGTTAGCAAATGAAAATTCTATGATTGCCCTGCAAAAGTGAGTTATTTCATTTCATGAAATTTGTATATGGGCTGTTCAAAGTTATTTGATCTTAAAAATGCACGAGGAAAAACTCCACTGGGAGTCACTGTGCAGCAATAGCATTTAAATAAATTACTGGACCTGACATCCAAATCGTTTATGTTAGAATACCCCAGCACACTCCATGATAATTCTCAGCCACAGTCATGAGGTACTAGGCACCAGCCTGCTTATCACACGTGGGCAGACTACCTGCTTTGTCTTCAATCCAGTTCCAGGTGGTGGTGCTTTATCTTACAAACTTGAGAACTGAGTTGCAGGCCAATGTTTCTATACAAGTCTGCTCATAAACCTGCTCCTGCTCAAGGTGATATGCTGGGATGTTAGCTGTTCAGTCAATTTCTCCAAGGCCAGGGATGCTTTTAGTCACCAGCCCCATCACAAAGAAAATAAAATAGTGTCTTCTCTCCCTCCATCTTTCCCTCCCTCCCTCCTTCACTCCCTCTCCCCTTTATTCCCTTTCTTCCTTCCTTTCCTTTATTCCTTCCTCCTTCCCGTCCTTCTTCCCATCCTCTATTTCTTTCAGACAGGGTCTTGCAATCTAGCCTAGACTTTACTCAAACCCACAATCCTCCTGCTGCTGTCTTTCAAAGGTTGAGATTACAGGTACTCACCACTGTTCCCAGGATCCTCCCCACCACTCCCCCACATTTGAACCTTAGTTTCTCTGTGGTGCGTGCCAATAGTTGATTGGCTTTAAGAGGTACTCTTCCTGTCAATCATAGGCATTGATGTCAGGTTCTTCTCTGAAAAACTCAGAATTAAGTGGGCACTCAGTCTGAATTTCAAAGAGAATGGCAGTCTGATCCCAACAGTCTCGTCTGTATGCTGCACTCAGGGGATTTTCCTTTTTGTCCAATCTATGGATGGAGACTAGAGTACAATGAGTGCTCTAGAGTAGAATTGGGAGAGAATTCTGGCCTAATATCTCAAAGCTTGAGGCTGCATGAAGTCTCCTCCTCTACACTATCATTCTCTCTCAGTAATCATTTTTTTTTAACAGTGGCCACCACTCAGCTGAGGGATGTAAAACTTGTCAGAGGGCTGAGAATAAGAGACTCAGTGCTCAGCCCTCAACAAGACATCAATATTAAGCATCCTCCAACCAAGGCTTTGGGAAGCAACATTTCAGAGGAGGAGAAGGGGGAAAAATTGTTAGACCAAGAGGATAAGAAGCAGAGCTGTGAAATACTACCTTCCAGGCATGACATGGCTGTCACTCACACTCACAAACTCACAGCAGCTGTGGCTTTCTGCACAAGACCTGCGACAGATCAAGCCATCAAAAATCCTACCATAGAAGTTGTAAATAACCTCCAGGTTCCACCTCACACTGAGGAGCTATTGACAGTAGAAAGTTGCTAGAGGAAGGAAATTCTTTATTTTTTGAGGGTGTGACCACTGGTAGGCATATGTGTGGGGGACTGTAAGCAAAATAGAAGTGGATATAGTCATATTTCATTATATTCATGCATAAGATTCTCAAAATTAAGACAACTTTTTAAAATTTTTTCCCCAAACACTTTATTTATCAGTATTTGTATATACATACAAACCTATACATGTATACATATATACATACATATATGAACAATAATTAAATAAGATATATTTGAAAAGTATTGGGGTTGGGAAGAGTGGGAGGAAGGAGAGAAAGAAAAAAATTATGTAAATGCAATGCTCATATATGAAATTCTCAAAAAGGAATCCATTTTTTAAAAAATGTTCAACAGATTAACTTGCATTTTACAATATGAAAATAAATATGACCTATAATTATGTTGAAGGACATTTTAACTCACTACAATCTTTGAAATTTAAAATGAAATCAATAAAAACTATTTTACCCAGCATACTAACAAAAACCACAATAACATTTTATAATTCAAAGTATTTCTGAGAACAAGAAAATGGATTGTCAGAAGCTAAGTCAGCAGAGCCAGGGGGACACTGTGTGTTATTTCTTTTCTTTTCCTTTCTTTTTTTCTCTTTTTTTCCTTTTTTTCTTTTTTTATTATTATCAAATCATAATTTTTACTTTTTAACACGGGTTATAAACACAAAAATGCAGGATGTGGGGAAGGGGATGACACAGGAGCATAGATGTTCAGGGGGAGTACAGATATCTTTCAGAACAGGGTATCAGCTGAGTGAAGGTTCAGGAGTCAGGTCACTATAACTCTGCCTATGCTTTACTTGTCCTTATCTAAGTTGGTACTCTCTGCCAAGGCTGCCTATTTACAAGGTCTATAACTATTCAAGCTAGTAGATTTCCACAAAAGCTGCCTGTTTACAATAGTTTATAGACATCTGTTTCAGTGTTTTTCCATAGAGACCCAAGACTTTGTGTTAGCAGGCATGTATGTCAGGCCTATTGCTGATTTTAGGCTTATGGCTGATTTTAGGCCTTCAGTGTATAAGCAGGGCTGCTCCTGACATCTCCTCCCTTCTCCAAATATAGAAGGGTTGTGGCAATTCTAATCTTGCCAAGGCGGGGATAGAGGCCTGACCTTCAGTAATTAAAGGGGACCTTGTAATGTCTCCAGTCTTCCTGTCGTTGTCCAGTGAGGCATGAGGGCCATACTAGTCCCAATGTCTTTTTCCTGGAGAGGGGATACTTTTGACATCAACCCCTATGCAGTCAGGCTTGTCCCTTAGGGAACCCAGAAACATATTTTTAACTTTTATTTATATTCCCTTGCAGTGCTTAGCCTCGCAGCCTAAGCAAGAATTCAGATCGCCAGACAGAGGGGGTTCTGGGTGGCCCCTCACTGCTTGGTCTAGAGGCAGAAGTCCCCTCTTTTAGGTTGGGTGGAGATGGGACTTGGGAGCACCCTGGAGAGAGAAACATCCTCATCTAAAGTCTTGTGGTCCTCTATAGCTAACTTATCTGAATAATTGTATAATTATTATAATAATAATTATATATTTAATATATATATTTATATAAAAATATAATAATTATAATAATAATTGAATAATTGTATCTGAATAGATTTTGCTATCAGATTATCTATCTGTTGTTTCACAAAGTTAGTCAGCCTATTTAAGGCCCAGGGACCAAAGGAAATAAGCAAAAATAACCTAATTAATGGTCCCAAGATGGAAGGAAGTAGGATTAACAATCATGGAGAGGTTGAAGACCAATTCTTCTACAAGCTCTCATTTTTCTTTCTCTCTCTGTCTTTTCTCAAGACCTTCTCTGGCCTTTTTCATGCTCTCTTTAATCATATCTGTTTTGTCTATGTAAAAGCAGCATTCTTCTTTAAGGGCTGTACACAGTTTAGAGCTGTACACAATCTTTTCTATTGTAAAAGAGAAAATCAAGTCCAATAAAGTCCTTTGCAATTTGGGGGGATTGCATCAGACAGCAAAAAGAGGGATTTCTTCAGATTAGTGATGTCAGTCTATAGTTGTTTGATGTCCTTGTCAAAGGCCCATTGGAGGTCTGAGTAGTATAAGTCCAGAAGCCAGCATCAGGATTAGAACTCCTAGCAGCAGACATCACCAGTGATTAATTTTTTATCTGGAAAGGAAAAAAAAAGGGAATTCTCAGGGAAATTTCTCTTCCCTGGATGTCAATTGTTATTCATCTTATTTATAATTGGGCCTGGTTTTGTGGGGGTATCTATTTAGTTCATTAATCTTTTTGGTGGCCATTTAGCTGTGCCTTCTGTGGTATCAAACATGCATATCAATTCTCGGCTTCATGTAGGAACTGGGTCTTGGCCATTCCATTTAAGAGTAAAAGGGTCCTTCCACATAGTTGTGGCTTAGTTTTTATTGGTCTTAGCGATGCCAGAGGCAATCAGCAGCAGATTTGCCATGAACTTTCAATTTTAGAAAGTTAAGAGTAAACAAGGCATGCCCCTTCCACCCTCAGAGAGTCATGAAGACACTATTTAAAAAAATATAATTCTTTATTTTTTATTAATTTCTTTTATCAAAGGACTATTATAAAACAGCCAACAATTAATCAATCTATATCAATCTATATAATACATAAATTAATGAGAGCTTCTACTTTTTGTAAAATTACTCCTCTTTTGTCAATTAATTGTTGAGAGAAATTAGGATTTGCATCTCTCTTGAGAATATTAAACAGAGACATAAATTCTTTTGTGAAGAGCTTAAAATAAGATCTTAGCCAATAAGCATCTCCTGGAAACCTTTGAAAACCGTTTGAAATAAGTAAACTATCTTTTTTTTTTTTTCCAGACCCATTATCTGGGTTGTTTTTTTTTTTTATTTTGATATTTTACATATTTACCTTTCACTGTTATCTCCACTTCATTTCTCCCCCAAAACCCCTTATCCCATATCCCCTCTTTTTTTTTTTTTTTAAGATCATGACTAGGTTGTGGTTTTGCAATGGGTTGAGCACCAATACCAGCCAAACAAAAACAGTTCTTGTCGGATCAACAAATAGTTTTAAACTATGATACTATTGTGTTAATTTGTGATCTCCTAGAGTTGAGCTTACCCTGACAAAAATTACATTCTTTAACATTAAATTTACTTTCTTGGGTGTGAGGAATAAACATACCTGCATAGACACAAACACATAGTTTGTGAAGTGACAGATTGCGTTTGTACATAGTCAAACTAACTTATTTATAATTAATATGTTTCTCAGTTTATGATACCTCATGTTTCTCTTACTACTTTCAAAGAAAGTTGTAAAAGTGACTAAATTTAATTCAGATGATACTTACATTGTAAAAAAACATGTGTTTTTCACTCCTTGCTCTTATTTTGGAAAAACAGCCATTGTCATGCAAGCACAGTACAGAAAGAATGGAAGAAACTTAAGATGTCATCTTGTCTAATATTATGAAAATGAAGACAAAGCCAATGGGAAAGACTACCTGAGAAACGGGTGCTCAGTGCTAGGACTAGGTGTTGACACATGGCCTGTTTTTCTCATAACTTTATTTTCTGCCTCAGTCAAGGGAGTTGGTCCCTGAGATGTGCAAGTGATATGCATTCTCCTTCATAAATAAAGGACTCAAGTCCACTTGAAGGCTGTCAATAAGCTCCAGGTGAATTTTCTACATAACAGCTGACTCTTTTATTTATGCACAGAATGACACTTAATATATGCTATTCTACTGAGTTTAAGTCAGGCACCGGTGCCTTTCAAAACGTAATCGAGTCATCTCCTTGCAAATGGGATGTCTATATCCTGTAACCGTGTTCTCTGCTAATGTGTAGGATGATCTCAGCTCATGTTGTATCAGCTCATATTGTATCAGCACATAGTCCAGAAGGTACTCAATTCCGTGTGTTCACAAAAGGGATAAAAATTAGACATTGATTAAAGTTTAATAAACATGCAACCTGACAGTAAAAGCAAAATAGGCATTGCATTATTTGTAACATTGGTTTGAATTGTAGAATGAGGTTGTGGCTAGAGGCTTACAAAAGATGCTTGTTGTTCATTCTAGAGTGACATGTGGTAGGTGGGAAAAGGGTACAGTCGCTGTGACACTATTTCCCAGCTCCCTTCTATGTCAGCAAGGTCATGTGACTAGTCACTAGTTCCAGTGACTGTGAACTAAAGTGGTGTGTGCTGCACAGGGTAGGGTCCTTTGAGGAGCAGTTCCATTACTTATTTTCTGTCACCCAACTGAGAACAAAACCTTCAGGACCTAGAAAGCAGCAGAGAAAGTAACAGACAACTTAATTCCTGAATCACATGTGGAAGAGACCTACTTCATTCCCTTTGATTGACTATCATCTGGGTGGCAATGAAGTTGAATCCTGTAAAGCCAATGATAATCAATAGTAGATGATATGTAACACTAGAGTGGTCTCTGTGCCAGAGTCAAAATAAAAATGATCAGGTTTACTCCTAACAAAATATACTGTTAAAGGAACATATAGATCCTGCAAGAGATAACCAGTTGCACCAGGTGGCATGGGAGCCACAAAAAAAGACCCCATCCCTAAGTTCTATATACTTAGAGTCGTGAACAGAGGATTGTAATTGAAAGGTCAGATTGATGAAACCAGCACTAGAGATAAGATTTCAATGACAGGTTGATGGATACTCCACTATCAGGGTGTACTTTTAATCATAATCTCATTACTTTACTCCTGGATGGTTGGGCTCACCTTGCAAGAAGAATATAGTTCTGAGAATGGACTTTAGGGCCAAGGGAAGGTGAGTGGAGAGAGAGAAAAGGAAGGTGATTGGCAGGAGAGAGAGAGAGAGAGAGAGAGAGAGAGAGAGAGAGAGAGAGAGAGAGAGAGAGAGAGAATAGCAAAGTACTATTAGTTGAGTCAAGAGGACAAAGGGTTAGAAACTAAATACACTGTCTGCAGATGTCTCCATGGGACCAGGAGGAAGTCATCCCAAGCCAATAAGCGTGTCATGGGGAGAAATGAGGATTTAAACTTAATAGCAACTAGATCCAGCAATGCAGCTTTGTAGAGCTGTGGGGGAGTTTGGTTCTTCGCCCAGAGAGAGCTTAATAGAAGTCAATAATGAAATCATCAAGATGCAAGCATTAAATGCTTAAATGTGCTGTCTTTGCTTTTGATTACAAAGGCTTTGTTTCTCTCCAAGCACAAGCACAATCTTTACTCAAAAGAAAACAAAGTCCTTGGTTTCCAGAAGAAAAACAAGTCATATTGTCTTAGTGCATTACCTCTGTCTTCCTGGAAAGAAAATCAAACCAAGGACACTGAAATAGTTAAGGGGTGAAGACAAGTGAGAGCACTGAATATAAATTTAAATAGCAGAAACAGTAATAGTAGAATTATGAATAAATAGAAATAGTAGCTTTTCTGAATTCCTATTTACTTAGAAATTTTGTTTACAAAATCTTTTCTTCTGAAATTTAACAACAATGACATCTAACTGTCTAGCACTTCTAATGCAACAGCCTAATGCTTTACCAACATTTTTTCTAAAATATCAATATATTCTAGATAGAAATGTAAGTAAATTTTATTCACATGCAGCTAATCCCAAAGGCTTAGTCACATGGTACCTCACACTGGTAGTAAGTCTGGTAGTAATTGTCTTGGAGAGGGGTTCATGAGAAAATTCTTTCTATAAAATTAAACAGACTAAAATCCTAGCCCTGAGGATTCAAAGCTATACTATTAATTTTAAGTCATAGGAAAAGGCAAGTCATCCATATATTTATTTATAGTCATGTATTCTCTTAAACATCTCCTCTGAGATGTACAATTGTTTGTGAACTGATTGTAGAAATGAATCTGACACTGTTTCTACAACTCAGAAGGTCAAATAGGATTATTTTACTCTGTTCTGCAATTACATTTCTAAATGAATAGAAGGGAATAAAGGTGACAAGAAAAATAAAGAAAATAGCACTTTATTTTTCCAATATAGAAAATGACTGTATATTTTTTCAGTGAACAAAATACTCTGTGTTAGAAGGTCAAGTGTTAGAAGACAGACATAAGATGACTCTACACTCTTCACATTTTGGAAGTAAGAGTCTTTTAGAATCTGCCAATGTAATTTAAGTTTTATCCATCGCTTTTCAAGGCTTCTTCTCTTACCCACCTCACAGAGGAATTACATCAGAAAGTTAAGTGTGCTATAGTACACAACACCCCAGATGATGGAAGTCAGCCTTCTGGCTTGGGGTTCTCAGACAAACACTCCAAAATAAACACCAGTGTTCTAAATTTGTGAGTCCCTGCATGACTTAACAGCTGAGCAAAGAAGACAATAATGAACCTGGTCCTAACTGATATGGACAGACTTATTTGATGCAGTCTGTGGGTTCTGCTTGGGAGCAGCACTCAAGGGAATACAGGCCATGGAAGTGGGAATGGTTTAAAAAGTAGAGGTCATAATTTCTTCCTTTGTTTTTCATTTTACATAGTGAGAGAATTTACATGGAGAAAGATAAAAGATTTTAGGTGTGACTTTGATGACTTTCATCAGACATCTGAGCTCACGTTACATTCAAAACAGCACCACCATACCACTACTAACAACAATGACAACAACAAAAATGTTTATCATCCCAAACAATCTCCTTTTTTTGTCTTTCCTCTTCTTTAAGATCAGATTCTGCTCTTATTTTTGTCCCTCTAGCCCTTTGTTGATCTTGTGAGCATTTACTATAAGTGGAATCATGTGATGTATACTGCTTTATGCCTGTCTTCATTCACTTAGCATGATGCATTTAAAATTCATCAATGATACTGAGTATATTAGTCACTCAATTGGAAAAACACCACAGTTGTGCAAATCAACTGAGGATAAAATCAATCTCTCTCTCTCTCTCTCTCTCTCTCTCTCTCTCTCTCTCTCTCTCCCTCCCTCCCTCCCTCCCTCCCTCTCTCTCTCTCTCTCTCTCTGTCTTTCTTTCCTTATGTACATACATTATTACTCTCCCTGTAAGTATAATTTCTGAGCCATAGGCTAGATTTATGTTCAACTGTTTCTTTATAAATAGGTAACTTACTTCTAAGTCCTTTCAACAAAACTTTCGGTTCCAGGTGTCAAGGAGGACGCTGCCGGATCAGTTTCAGAGTAATTCCTCCAAGTCCTATTTCTGCAGTATGTGTCTTCAGCAATAGGGTCTTATTTTCAAGTACTGGGAGGAAACCTAAGAACAATACTATTGTCCTTTGTTGTTTTGAGAGTTGCTGGACTGCTGTGGCCAATAACTAGAAGGGAGGTTTCCTGTACAAAACACTGGAGTTAGTCTTTTACTCTTGGAAGAAGTATTATCACTCCAAGTGGTACAATGCCATTATACTGTGTGTATATGTATACTCATATACTTATATAATATGTATTACGTATATAAATATATATTATATATACCATAAAATAGTGTGCATCTGTATGGCTTTTTCAAGCATCTTCAGAGTTATTTCTACAGCCTATTCCTTCTTCCTCTGTAGTATCCTCCTTTTGCTTTCCTGGTGAAGCCCACCAACCCTTGTTTTTACCATTTGTTTCTTCATAGCACCTGTGTCTTACTAGACCTATCTCTGGAGCTCAATCTCCCATCATGACCCTTTTTTCACTCTCCTGGTTTCAGTAGTTATTCCAGGTTGTATACTCACATCTGAAGATTTGGAATTAAGATTCACGAATAAGAGAAACTTGTCTTTTGGGGTCTGAGCTATATTACTCAGTATAGTACTTACTAGTTACATTCATTTGTCTGAATATTTTATTATTTCTTTTTTTTTCTTTACAGCTGAATAGAATTTCATTGTGTAGTATGCTACCCAGATGTTTCGTTACCCACAATGACTGGCCTGGCAAGAAATTACCCACTGGTCCAATAGCATCACTTATATGTATTTTAGGAATAATCAACTATTTTCCAGTTGGACTTAAGGTCCACTCAACAGGAGGGACTTAATACCTGGTATTATAAATCTTAAACCTACCCAAGAATCTATGACTGGTGCATTATAAACCCTGGAAATGAACCAAGCACTATCAATTTCTATTCTTATCCTTATGCCCACAGATGAATGTAGCTCTCACTCCTCATCAAAGATTTATGTATGTATTGTTTAGATAGCTATAATTTCAGAAATCTGTAACTGGTCAAAATGTAAAGAACATCTGACCATGGAGTGTCCAGTACCAAACAATACACCTACAACATAGTCTCTACACCCAAGGTACAGGGATTACTATAGAAGCAGTGGAAGAAAGATTGAAAAGCTAGAATCAAGACATCTGCTGTGAGATCATCTGTTCTTAGAAATGACAAGAATTGTAGTCATGAAATCTCAGTAATGTGGCTAATTTAAAAAGACCCACATAATAGCTACACCAGGGGGCTAGGGCAAACCTCAGAAAGCACCTCTCCTAGATGAAGGGCTACAGGCTTCTTATAGAGAAATACTCTTTAATCCTCCAGAGATGAGTCCCTCTGTAGATTATCCAATCCAAGTGGTCAGCTCTAAACACATGTACATATGAACAATACAAAATGGACTCAGCAGATTGTATATGTGTGTATTTGTAAAACAATAATAATTACAGAAGAGATTATGAATTTGAGAGGGAAAGTTGAGACATGAGAGGAAATAGTAGGAGAGCAGAAAAATGGTGTAAATATAGCACACGTGTGAAATTCTCAAAGAAGGTAAAGTTTTAAAAAATGAAGGTATCGAACACCTTCAGGTCCAAGGGCCACTCCTCCCACAGATGTCCAACAAGGCTATCCTCTGCCACATATGTGGCCAGAGCCATGGGTCCCTCCATGTGTACTCTTTGGTTGATAAAGAAAATATCCAATAAATAATAATAATAATAAAAGAAGGCAATCTTTTTTAAGTGGATATTTTACTTATTTACATTTCAAATGTTATCCCTTTTCCCAGTTTCCTCTCCAGAAACCCCCTATCCCCCCATCCCATACTCTCTCCCCCTGCTTCTAGGAGGGTGCTCACCCACTCACCCACCCACTCTTGCCTCCCCTCCCTGGCATTTCCCTACACTGGGGTATCTAACCCTGCTAGGACCAAGGGCCTCTCCTACCATTGATGTCTGACAAGGCCATCCTCTGCTCTATATGTAGCTGGAGTCACGGGTTCCTTCATTTGTACTCTTTGTTTGGTTGTTTAGTTCCTGGGAGCTCTGGGGAGTCTGGTCAGTTAATATTGTTATTCTTCCTATGGGTTGCAAACCCCTTCAGCTCTGAAGGTAATTTTCTGTTCACATTCTTGCAAACATTTTGTTTTGTGAGTCTTTCTCATTGTAGTTTCCAGTTTCTTGGGTGGGAACGGCTATATAGCTGAGGCAGAGTCTCAATCTGTCCCTCAGACTGGTTTGTCTGGAACTCACTATGGATGGCAGGCTAGCTTCAAACCCATGGCAACCCTCCTGCCTCAGCCTCCCTAGTGTTAGGATTACAACATAAACCATATGAGAAGTTTTCATCCTACAAACACTGAAGAGATTTGACTAGTATCTTAAGAAGTATCCAATAGGTTTATGGAGATGAATAGAAAAATTGGTTAATTTTTTATTCAAAATAAAAAGAATATGTTAAATACAATATCAGTGTGAAACGTGTAAATGAGGAAATTATTTCAGAAATGGAAGTGTAGCCAGAGAAAATCTGGAAGGAGGTACAGTCTGACTGTATGCGTATACATACACGTATGTATACGTATGACACGTACTCATACCCTGAAACCTTTGTATAAACTTCTTTAAAATTGAAACACACATACTGACATATGTTGTCGGTGTGAGCTAACTTAATTCCTCTCAGGTTATTAAGGTGTGAAGGTAATTCTTTCATCACGAAACAATTTTTACTCTTTAATCCATTAATGCCCTGAAACTGTCCTTGGTGGTCTGTTTACCTCTTTAATCATTGCTTGCTGTTTGTTTGTTTTATCACTACTATGGGCCCTAAGGTTGTTTTTGTTTTTATACATTTTCTGGCAGGTGGGGAAAATGTGGTAGAAGATGTTGGTTGGTAGGCAGTCTTTAAAACTCTTAGCCCATCTTTACTAACCATGTGATAAAGCCTAACAGAAGAACTTAAAGACTGTGAAAAGTTTATCAAACATGGAGTCATTGTGATTGTTACCTGACAACGTATTGATGCTTAATGAAGGCAGAAATGCCAATGACATACGAAATACAGAGAAATGGATCTTGCTTTAGAATCTCTAAAACACTTGACCTTGACAATATAGGCTATGGGTACAGTGAGTTATGCTTCTCAAACATATCTAACTGCAGATCACCTTATTAACGTCCCAAGCAGCCTCCATTTCCATCATCGGGAACAGAAGTCAGCAGGCACAGTTTGAGGGATGGTATTCTAGTTGGAACCAACCTTTTCCCTTATTTATGAGCCACTAATCCGTGCTAGCCCTCATCCCCATGGATGTCTGAATCTTCTCTGATCTCCTTTTCATCTTCATACAGCACTAATGAGGAAAGACCCAACAACAAAGAAATGGGTTTGACGATTCTGCGGTGGAATTTGGTCGGCCTCCCGCAGCCAACTTTCCCGTTCACACCTCATCCTGCAGCCCCTCACCTAATAGCTTGTCAAATCTCGATGTAATTCATTCCTTTCTCCCCCTTGAACCTGCTGGAAGAGTTAGTATGTAAATTTCAACCTATTTTTAAGGGTTATTTTCACTCAAGTGAAATCTATCAAGGAAGGAGGGTTATTTTTACAGCATACAGCAACTGCTGATCACCATGGCAACCGGCCTGGTGAAATGCAATAAAGCATCCCTCTGTTATCGTAAACACAAAAGGGAAACACTGAAATCTAAAAGAAAGGCAATTATTGTAGAGGAAAAAACAAGATGCCAATGGGGCCTTTGCAATATCGTATGACATGCCCGTAGTACACCGGACTGGCTTTCCAGAGCCTGCCCTGACCAGCCTTTGGCTCTCTTGGTTTGGACTAAACAAAGATTGGGTTACGAGTTCTTGAAAGAGCCACAGTTGCTTTCATTTCTAACTGACAAAATCAGACATTTTTGTTCAAACCAATATAAACTTGTGGGTTTTTTTTTCTTTTTCTCATTTCTTAAATCATGAAAAAGGCCTTAGAAAAGAGAGACATTGGGGAGGAGGGAAAAAGCCATAGCACTCCAGTTTTCTTTAGGGGAACATTTTGTTGTTGATTGTGGAAATGTGGATAAAAAAGAAAAAAAGAAAAGGAGAAAGACAATGTGTATAGAACAGACTTTTGAATATTTCTTTTCATATCTTAATCATTTTTTACTATGATTACTGTTATTTCCAAGTGGATAGGAGAAAGGCTCCTTTTAACAATGGTTTGAGTGTACCTTTATAAGCACTAAAATTCATGTAAATGATGAAGGGTACTTGGAACACACATATACACCGAGAAGCAAAGAGGTGTAAATTTCTGTTTCCACATTGTGGATTGAGGTGGTAGGGTCCGTAAACATTCAACTGAAAGATGGACATAATAGTGGAGTGGCCAGGAATTGTGGAAAGAGGACTTGGGTCAGCCAGGATTAGACTTCACAAACCTCAATCATTTTTGAGGCTTTGTTTCTTTACGAGCATGAAGCTCAAGAACCTGGTTGGGCTTCCCCTTGTCATCTCAACTACCTCCAGCTAGTTATGAATGAGCTAATATTCCAGCTTATGAATGAGAGTGGACTTCCCCAAGTCTGCTCCCCAGCAGACAGTAGCCTAGATGACTCATTCTCTGCTTTAGCTCCTTCCCTGATGTGAGTCTCCCCTTTCTAGTCTACTGAAGGAGCTCTGTAGAAGTGGCCAGAGCACTTTCCTTCATGCCGAAGTAGGGTTATTAACTTCTCTGTGTTTGCATAGAACTTAAGAGAAGTACATCATATAAAATAAGAAAATGAAACTGGCAGGTCATATACATTTATGGTCCAAAGGAATACTTTCCAAGGTTAAAGTCTTCTATAATTTTTGATCTAAATCTGGATTTCTGTTATTCTCCCTGAAAAACACACTTTGCTCTTATCTGGATCTTCTAACATTCACCGTTTACCTCTCCACCCCTTCTTCACATATCCATCAGTACATTCCTTTACTTATTCAACAACTACTTATTAAGCCCATAGTACATGCCAAGCACATTCCATGTCTTGGTAAGACCCAGAGCAGCAGCAAAGCTACCTATGCCTTGTGGAGCTTATACCATAGTGTAGGAGGAAGACAGTCAATGAATAAGCCAAGCATGCAGTATGACAGAGAAAAGTGAATCCCAGAGTAAAATGAAGTAAGAAGGCTGGTGACTTTGTGTTCATAGGCTATGAAATTCATAGGTAAGAATTAAACTAAAGGAGAGAGTTCCAGGAATCTTTATGGAGGTTGTTGTGACTAGAGCTTGTGTGACTATGGCTGGTGTGACTAGTATGGAAAGAACTGTTGGCACGTGCTTGGGGAAGTGAGAGAGGAGCTGCGGTGGAGCTGTACACACATGTGCTTTAAAAGGAGAAGGTGCACAACCCAAGGAATGCAATAGAAGATGTCTGGCTTTTGAGTTGAGGACATGGTGCAAGGATCCAAAAGCAGAGGCTAAACTTGGAGGTTATTACAGTAACCCAGGGAGACAACAACAGCAGCTGAAAGGTCACAGTAGGTGTGAACTAATCTTCTATAGACACCTCCATATGCATGCATATATTTAAAATGTATATTATAAGAGTTGCAGATGACATTCAAAACCTTTTTTTTTTACCTAAAATAATAACGTGGGTGTCCACAAGATAGTCTTTATTGTATTCTTAATTTCTTTTAGAATTTTATAAATGTGTACTGTATTTATATCATTTCCCCTCTTTCTCACCTCCCTTCATTCCTTCTGTTTTTCCCACTCCTCAAATTCATGATCTCTTGTTCTCTAATTATAATTTTAATATGGGTATATGTGTGTAAATTTATAAATACGTTTCATTTATTTTTCTAGTTGCATGTTTTTTCCTTTTTAAAAATCCAGGCTACTGTCACAACATCTCAATGATCAAGGGTCAGTTTTGTTACAAGTTAGTTTCTTATCTCTTGTGAGTAATATCAGTAAGATATGCTCATTTAAAGAGCTGCATCAACATACTATACTATTAATGTACAGGGATTTTTCCAGAACTCAAGGAAGTTGAAGACAGAAACAGCAGACCATGCAAGCCTTTCCTGGAATTGGTACCTCACATTCACATACGTTTAGAACACTGGGTCACTCACATTTGCCACAATACTGGGGGTACATTATTGTTTGTACAGGTAACTGCAAAAATGTGGTGGTTCTTTCAATATGTTCTGGATGTTTGTGAATTGAGCATCCACAACATACTGAAAGAACCACCAAATCCTTGAAATTACCTGTAGAAACAAACTCTCCTTTCTTGAATTAAAGGAAGAGTAGGAAAATGAAAAGATTTGAAAAAAAAATTTTTACTACCAATTTGTTGAGCAAACTGTTAATTTGGCTTGGTCATTCACTGGCTTTAAAATTAATTGAATAAGGAAAAGTTCTTCCTGGCTCTGAGATTAAGAGGGTGAAAAGAAAAGCGAGAAGGCTTAGTTCCATTATTCTTACACTTACTAAATGTTAGAGAGTCTATGGGTTAGTTTAGTACACAAAACACTGTCTTTAGATTTAATAAGTAATTAGCTGCCAACATTTAATTCAGGATATTTTTCAGTTTCCTTTTGCTATAAACATATGTCCAAGAGGAGCACATAATAAAGAAGAGGGGGTTTACTAAGCCTTGTGTTTGAGAGGTTAAAATTCTACACACTGAAGCACTAGCTCTGAAGACATCACAGATCAAGCCATACCAGTGTAGATGGCTTCATGTCAGAAATGAAGACAGTGAAAAGTACAGCAATAACATTTTTCTCTTCATTATGGGCCACTGAAAGATGACTACCTATGGAAATTGGTGACTTGTTGACCCTTTGATTTTCTTTCTTTGGCTTGCCACCCCTACCACTAGCTAGCCCCTTTCCCAGTTTGATGATCACTGACTTAGTCAACATTTAAAACTATAGAGTAAGAACCAATCTCCTTCCTCGGCAATACAATGTGTTCTCAGCTTCAGAACCCACTAGCAGCAGATAAAGACTGTCTCTTGGATGTGTTCCTAGTGGGCAGTACTATGCACATTCCCTTTAAGCTTCAACTCCAGTGAATCAGCTGGGACTTTGCCGGAGGACGCTTTTCTCCCCTCTCTCCTGGTACCGATGACTGACTCATCTCAGAATCTCTGTAGAAAACCACTTGGTATCTCCAAGGACTCTTCTCAAGCAAATTATAAAATGCCTCAAATGTTGCTTAGTGCTATACTTGTTTGGTTTTACTTTGCTTGTGGGTTTTTTTTTTTTGTATTATTCTTTCCTACATTTATCCCCATCTAGTCCGTGAAAAACACACATGCATTCAGCCAGTATAGTGAAATTTGGAGTCAGCCGTCATCACGCCAGCCAGGGCCTTCCTCCAGAAGTGGCCATTGGAAGCCCTTCTGCTATTCTCGTCTCATCGGACAACCAGCATTTCCCTGATTAGCATGCTGGATGTCAAATTTGATTTTTATTGGTGAAACTAGCAACCTATTAATTAGCATGATGGATGTTAGAAATGGGCTGTCTTTTATGAAATTAAAGCATTTAAGATGCAAGGATTGGCTTGAATAGCTTAGAAAGTCTCCTCACCTTTGCATTCAAATATTCCCCTGAGGACTGTATTCTGCAGCTCCCAGGGATGGGTCCCTTGAGGTTGAACCCCTAATCAGTCTCTGTCCAGTCAGTAATTTAGGACTTCTGGTTGTTTGATCCTTGCAATTATGCAAACATCCCTCCCCTTGCCTAGCAAAATTGCTGCATAGGATTACAGTTCATTATTCTTTCATTGTGCTAGAATCTGACTTCATTGAAGGTACCTCGAAGAGAATAAGAAAAGGTGTGCATGTAGCCAAACAATGTTTGTGCAGTAAGTGATTTTCCATGTCACAGATCTGGCTTGAAAACCTTGTTTATGAACATCAAATACTCTGTTTTGAGAAAATATCTGTCACTCATTGACCTGAGGCTTTTTTTTAGTGACTATAATGATTTATTGAGAATAACCTGAATACTGCATGTGGCCAAACTGACTTAGATGAGCTTACAATGCTCACTTCCTCTCGTGCTGCAGGAAATGCCCCCAACTAAGTTCCAAAAATCAAGAGGCATTTGTGTAACCTCTGTTATCTTGGCATCTATAACTAAGGCACATATTCAGGAAATAAAAAATATTTTTGTTGTTAAATCGATACTTTTTATTCATACAGAATGAAACAATGTTTCAAGTATAATTTCATTTTTAGTAACTTTTAGATTATCATGAATTGTCTTTTGTAGCCTTTCCTAATATTCCTACTAGAGGCATGTGCCAGACCTCTCTTTGACAGTCCCCACAAACCTTCATTTTGGGGGCATTTGCCTAACACTAAAGATAAGAGATAAACTGTTCTCAAGTTAACCTACAATTGTCACCACTTTATCTCTCATTGCTTTAATTGTGTCTCCTTTTCCCAAGAAAAGAAGCATGGATTTCATTCATCTATACTTTGCCTCCAGACAGACAATACCACACCATAGCTTCACACTACACCACAACACACCATCATCAGGACAATGATTCTTTCTACCAATTGGTGTACCACACAACCTCTGTTCTCCTAGATAGTGATGACCTAGTGGAAGTATGAAAAGTACTCCTTGTAGAGATTGTATTATTTCCATGAATGAGGACTTTGTGTAGACTTCAGGATAAAGAGGAGACAATGACTTGATGCAGTGGGTGCCATCAAAGAGAAGCTGATCAACTGGGGTCTGATAAGTCAGTAGGTCTCCTCTCCTCTCCCCTTCCTTCCCCTCCTCTTCCCCCTCCCCTCCTGTTTTCTCTTCCTCTCTTTTTCCTTTTAGCACTTGAAGAGAGTTTGAATTCTTGGCAAAGCCCTGATCTATGTATGAATCAGGCATTAATATGGAGCAAGAGGAGAAAGAGAACTGGGAACTGTGGGTTTTGAGAATTAAAGTAGCAGTGGGTCTTTGACAAGTCTGAGGATACAAACAAAAGGTGTATATGAAGGAAAAGAAAGCGATGAATGAACAAAGCAAGAGTGGGACCTGTATCAGCTGGATCCATGAAACAGATGAGGGATGGAGACAGGAGAGAAGCTGGGCCTTCCTTTACCTCTCACCCCACCTCTGCCCCAAGTGCTGAGCGAAGTTCAACTATGAAAAATCCCCTTGTTTCTTTCTTTGTTCACTTGTTTTCTGTTTTCTCTGTGTTTTGTTTCAAAATATAAAAGAGCAATTATGCCGGAGAGATGGGTGAAAGGAGGGAGACAGAAAAGGGAGGGTGGGTGTGGGGAGAGTCTGTGTGACTAGGAATGATATCCTGTTGAGAATTCAGTTCTGTGGTATGAGCAGCCACATCGGATGGGGAGCATTTCCTTCTATACTTACTAATATCTGTCCTGGTTTTATTTCTGTTCCGGTGATAATCAAATAACTTACAGGAGAAAGGGTTTATGAAGCTAACAAATGCAGGTTACAGACTATCATTGTAAGGGAGTCAAGGCATGGACCTGGAGCCACTAGTAGCCACTGTACCCTTGTTATAGTGAAGAGTAGACAGAAGGAATCCAAGTATTTCTGCTGAGGCTCCACTCACTTTCTCCTTTATTTTAAAACCCAGACCCCAAATTCAGAGAAAGGTACTTCATGCCTTTCGGGTCTGGTCAGTCTCCATACATCAATTAAGTTAATCAAGGCCATCACCCACATAGTGCCCACTGGCAGCATGAAGGAATTATCATAGTGTATATACCTGGTGTACATCTAACTCATGTGTATGTCTGACTAGTATTCCTATAGTTTAGACTCTAGTTCTGAACTCTAGAATGAAATGTTCCCAGGACAGAATCTCAGAAGTATAATCCTTGGTCCTGGTATAGCTCCCTCCTACCAGCTGTGTGGCTTTAGTGTATGTCATTTGCCTTAATCAAATTTATTACTACTATTGCTTTTTATTATTATTATTATTATTATTATTATTATTATTATTATTACTATTACTATTATTGCTTTTTTCCATCGAATTTTTACTTAGATTGCACACTTCAGTTATTCTAACAGAATACTTAGTGTAACAACAAAATGACAAAATCTCTCTCATACACACACAGAGAGAGAGAGAGAGAGAGAGAGGAAGAGAGGAAGAGAGAGAGAGAGAGAGAGAGAGAGAGAGAGAGAGAGAGAGAGAGAGAGAGGATAACCCTCTATGGTATTTTAAGCAATTTCTATATGAACATATATATTGATCTCTGCAAAACTCCATAAGTGAAATTAGTTATTCATGGTCCCTCCTTTTCCATCCCCGTCATTCTTGAATATATATCCTCTAAAGGATGTGCACTTGTCTGAGTGCCTCTCCAGAATGCTCCTGTAAATGGTAGTTACAGTGTCAGATTTCAGCAGCCAGATAGCCAATGCAGACTTCTTTAACCCAATTGTTATTCAGCTGGTGATAACATTCCTTTCCTGGAAAAAAAAATCACAAGAGTGATGCTCCATCAGTAGCAGGAGAGATAATTCTTAAAAAGCAATTGGGAGAGGAGAGGAAAAGATATGCTTTGCACATCTTTGATAGCCAGCAAAAGAGAATCTGGCCAGCACTAAGGATGGCATTAGGCTATTACTGCTTCTCTTCTCTTTTGCATTCTTAACTAGGGAAAGGACTGTGTACAAGAAACAAACTAAAGGTCAAACAACCACTTCCTGGGGGCAACCTACTGAATAGGTGACTTTACTGGCTAAGAAAGTAACTGGTCCAAGCAAATTATGAAATGAGGTGTTGATTCCAAGCTAATGTGATCTAACCTAGATTTTAGAGAACATACAGGCTCATTGAGAATACATTCAAGTTTATGAGAACCTATTAGAAAATGTTAGGTAATTTTGTTCTCTGGCATCCTAAAAGAGCATGCCTGAGATATAAGTTTGTACTATTCAGTTCACAGCTTGTGTTATCTGTTTGATCCCATTCAGTGAGTAAGTGAAGCTCACACAGTACCAGCTACCAACTCCATGTTTGGTAAGGAAATCCTGAATATTAGTTTGAAGATACAGCTGAATAGACTTTTCTGAAATAAGAACGGAGTTGATAAAAAGTCACTGCTACATGATTTATTAATCAACCTTAAGTCTTACTTGGTGTCTACTATCTAGTAGTTGTCACCACCCTATTCCACTATTCAAAAACAAAAGCAACCAAAAAAAAAAAAAAAAAAAAAAAAATCCCAGCCCTTCTGGAGCTTTCCTTCTCGCAGTCTGGAAATGTTTACACAGCAAAAGCAAGCTCATAAGTATGAAGTATAAGAACAGCTAGAAGGATGGGACAGAGCTGCACTGTTTGGAAACAAAAATCAAGCCACGTGTGAATGTTAATGGTTCTAGTAGCCCCCTAAAATGCTTAAATCGTGAAGTCAATTTTCATGGTCTGTTGTATATGAGCTACTGCGGTGTTTCCATGGGACCCTTGAACTCTCATGTGTGTTATACTTATATTTACAGGTCATTTGAATTTAGAGCCGTTATGTCTCAAGTGTCTGCTACCTGACTTCTGCATTAGGTAGTCTAGAAAGAGAATAATTGAGAAGCTTCTAGAATAAGGTGGTATGTGATGTAACATTTTTATTTCAAAGAAATAAAAAAACAGAGCAGAAAGGGCCAGTGAACACCAGAGGATTATGGCCAAATTAGGAAGGTTAAGGAAGTAAGGTGTTTATATCTTGGGATAAGAGGGAAATGAGATGGTAAGACAAGTAGGTAGCCAAGGGCTTAGGGACGAGGGCTCTGATTATTAAGGGATCTTCAATTCAATGCTATACAACAATACAACACACTAGAAGGATTTCAATGGAGGAGAAGTACAATCAATTATTCTTCACATAAAACTACTCTAGTTGGTACATCACCTTAAAGAATACAGGTCAGGGACAGAGGCCAGTTATGAGGTTCTGTCAATGGGGCAGAATCTGGGAAAGCAGGTATTAGATATCTATATAACATTAGATATTTATATAACATTTTAGAGAACTGCAGTACATAAAATTATATATAAAGTATCTGACACGGCGCCTACAGATGCTAAGCATTCAGAAATTCCCGTGCAGGATTATTAAGACATTTCAACCTAGAAGTGTTTCCTGTCTGAGGAAAAGCATAGTTTAGGAAACCAGACAAGAATACAGCTAGGTAACTTTGGGTTTCTTTATTTGAGCAGAGAATGGGAACTCCCTGACTTCTTCACTTGGATGGATTTACTGCAGTGTTAGGTTACTTGTTCCTACTAGGAAATACAAAACTATTAGGAAAGGCAGGGAATTTTATCATCCAGATTACTCCATTAGTGGCAAGTAATTGTCACCTTCAATCCCTGGACATTGATGTTTCTGGGAGCCAGTTATATCTACTCCACCCACTGCATTCCCTCTCACCTCCATTAATTAGCTTTTATTTTGTGTTCTGTCCTAAATTTCTAGAAGAAAGACTCTACATTGCTGTGGTAATCACATTGCAATCCTTATTAGGTTAGAGCTTGGCTTTTATTATTTTATTATTGTTATTGTTTAAAGAAATTTGTTTTGTTTTGTTTTATTATGTATATGAGTGTTCTGCCTCCATGTATATCTGTGCACCTTGGAGGTCAGATGAGAACACCAATCAATCCCTTGGAACTGAAGTTATAAATAAACTGCTATATGAATGCTGGGAAATGAACCTGAGTCCTCTACAAGAGCAGTCTGTGATCTTAACCACTCAGCCACCTCTCCAGGACCCCAAGTTGTTGACTACTCTTGAATCACTAGTTTGTTTTTGATTCAATCAGATGTGGTCAAAAGTAGAGTGGGATGAAACCACGGGTGTAAAAAGGATCATAGCCAGGTCTGTAGAAAAAGCTCATGTATCTCCATAAAGAGTGCATGTAATATCTTTTCTTTTCACTAAAAGAAGCCAATGCATATAATAGACATGTGGTTAATCTTACCATTGTCCTGTGTTTATTTTGTGTGTGGTAGTGTCAAGGGAAGTCTATGGCACTATGTCAAGCTAGCATCAGGCCCAAATCATGGTTTTGTGCAATCCAATGTTCTGAGGTGATATCTAGGACTATAACAGTAAAACAAAAATGGGTTTTTTTTTCCTTGCCATGGGAAAATAGAAGAAAGAATAGCTGAAGCCAGAAACTCAATTCACAGGCCTTTGCAATATTCAGCAAGACCTGCTGGTGGCCTGGAAGGAGTGCGTAGAGTCTGATACCTTAGAGAGAGCTCCACATTAGAAAAGGCTTGGTCAGCACCCCTGGGAGTTACTAGTTGGATGAAGTTGGCCTACCTATCTCCTTTGTTTACCTGTAATTGCCCATCTGGACAGACTCTGGCATGAGAAACCTCCACCACCTAAGGAGAATTTGGTAGCACTCCAGATAGCTGACTCAATAAGGCACTGTGGTTCTTGATGACTTATTTCTCAAGCTGGTTGTGGGATTGAAGACAGTGAGTCAGAGAGAGAAGCCAAGCCCTTAGGCAGTGATCATAACAATGACCTACATAGGGAGGGGCCAGTTAATTCAAGGTCAACAACATCTTCCAAGTTTGAGGTCAACCTTGGCATTAGAACCATGACGATTTGCGTTTGCTGCCTTCACCTCAGTGAGCCACCCATTTGGCTTCTGGTTGCAGCCATCCTGACAGAGGGCACCTGCCCACCCATGGTGAGTGCAATCAGATGGAAGGTGCATTCCCCACCCAGCTGCCCAAGGCCCATGGCAACCATCTGGAGTCACTAGAGCATGACTGCTCCAGCTGGGGTGGGTGAGCAAGCACTCTGCAGAAGAGCTGCAAAGTTAAGGAATCCATGTGGTTCCCTAATGAGAACTGGCCTCCACTTTTATCCAGGAGGTCTGAAATCTGTTTTCTACTCTTTTACAGGAAATATGAGAGTCCACACGCATTGTTTCAATGAATGCGTATTTCCCATGTGTCAGGAGCTGACTAGAGCCACAAGGATAAATAACACACATCCCCAGTTTAAATAACTCATTCTTTTCAAGGAAATGAACCCATCAGTGCAGATCTTAAAATGATATGGCAAGTGTTATAAAAATGTGCATACAAACGTTATGGGATGGAGATTTAGGTGGGAGTGATTATGGCCAAAGGAAGTAAAAATGGCTTATGTTTTGAAGAGGAAAAGTTTGTCAGTGAATATGAGAAAGAAAGATATTCCAGACTGTCTATGCAGCTGTGAGCACACATAGGAAAAGATGAGATGCCTGGTATATTTGGCAAATGATGAATAAAGAGATTTTAACCAGAACACTGGATGCAGGCAGAGACTAGAGAGGCAAGTTGTTAACAGGTTGTAAATGGTGATTTTATTGAGTAGAAAATATAAAACCATAAAACATGTCTTGTTTTTCCTTTCTTTATCAAGAGAATAACAAGACAATTTTATAAAACAAGACATAAATGTCTTCATAAGATGAACTTGAACCTTCTACTCTGACTCAGATATCTGCACTTTATAGTTTTTATTTCATTTCCAACTGTATTCTCTGCCCCAGATTTTTCCTTTTACATTCCTCTCCACATTTTCTTTCATATTCTTCTGCCAAGATAAAACCAATGAGACAATGGACATCAGCAAAACTAATAAAAGACTGAAAAAAAAATAAGACAGAAAAGCCCTTTTTTAATACATTCAATAAATACATAAGAGTTGTTTTTTTCACAAACATACAGTGACACTAAAATTATTTTCTGACTTTAGATACAACCATAAATCATGACATGTTTTCATTTTCAGCCCAGTCAGATGAGAATATCAGTTAATTTGCTTGAAAATTAAAGGCTGTGGAGCTATGCTTCGTCCTTCACAGAGACACAATCTACATGCATATATTGCTTTCTGAATGATTTTGTTTTGAGGTAGTTCTATGTGTGAAGAAATTCTTCTCTTTATGTTTGTTTATTGTTTTAATTTTTAATAGCAAAAGACTGTACACATGTAAACAAAATAATTAGCAATGGTTTTGGTGATAGGAAAATGGAAAGCCTGCCCAGTGACCTTTGAATCTGTTCAATAAGAACACTTCTTTGGAACCATGCTAGGAACAAAGTATCAGGACATCTAGTCTGGTACTGACTAACTTTGGGAATGTTTGATAAATTGCTTCAGTCTTCAGAACACTTCACTATCAATGAAAGCCAGAGGCCCATATTTAGATTTCTGTGTTCTTTGACCATTTAATGACCAGGACCTTCAATGGTGCAATCTTTACAGTATCTAGCCACAAAGTATACTTTGTGGAAACACTCAGTTAAACCCATTCTGGATGATCACCTGACCACCACACTTCCAAAGCTCCCTGTTATTCACCTGTCTGACCATGTTAACAGACTTCAGTAATTTCTGGATCATTCATCAGCTTACATAAGCAAACTCTATAAATCACCATGCATAAATTTCCATTCCTTGAGATTATGGTTTTGAAAAGCTAATGAGGGGAGAGAGAAAGGTAGAAAGATAAGTGATAGGAACTAAAGATCCAAGAAGGAGATAATCTGCACTTCACTACTGAAGTTTGCTTTTTCATAATTTTCCCTAATGGTTTATCCAAGCATTGAAAAAGGTCAGAGATTCTTATCTTCCAGCCAAGTGACACATCCATTTATCACATTCGGCTAACACAAATGCTTTGGATATAACTTGGAAAGGACTGGTGGAGTGATTGTTCTCTTCTGGCTTCTTCTTTAAAAAATATATTCTGGTTAATAAATTTTCTGTTGAACATAGAAATGAGTGACCATTCTAATCAGAAATTATGGGCAAGCTCAAACGTGATCAGTTTCACAATGTGATATTAGATAGATAGCTTATTAGCATCTCTTGCTGGAGGAGGATAGACACAAGGCTATTTGCAAGCAGATGTGACTCCCTGTATTATATGAGTCAGAGAACTTTCATAGGTGTATATTAGGCAATAAACAAATGATAGACAAACCAAAATCCACAGACAAAGAAGGATTTGGTATAGAGGACACATGGATATCCCTGAGAGTGAGGACTAGAGGCAGGTATGGATGAGAAAGGGAGAACCAGGTGTGGATGGGTGGGGAGTTAAGATTGAGGGAGAGAATGAGGAGAGAGACAAATGGAATTGAGGGGCATTTGAAGAATGATATGAAAGCCGATTGCAATGAAAATATGTAAAGGTTAATCTAATGAGATATCCTAATAATGGGGGAAACAAAGTCCCAAGTGGTCAACTTTTGTCACCAAGAGAATATTCTAGTAGCAGGACTAGGTTGCATTCAATTGAGTTATTGGCCAAAGACATCCCATGGAAACCCTCAAACAACCCAGTCTAAGACAATGAGCTGCTCTCTGCAGACCAACAACAGGACAACACCCACACAACTCATGGAACATTGAGAAGTTGAGCTGGTTCCTATATGAAGCCAAAAATCCCCATGTTCTAACATCTTTATTACAGAAAGATACTGTACTGGCTGGTTTTGTGGGTCAACTTGTCACAAGCTTTAGTTATCAATGAGAAAGGAGCCTTGTCCAGCCTTGATGTGATGGTTTTTGTTTTATCACATTATACTTTACTTTGTCATGTTGGTAGTTGTCTCTCAGAAGCCTGTTCTTTTCTATTGAAAGACAGAAAGGGAATAGATCTGGAGGGGAGGGTAGAGGAGGGCAGATAGAGAGGACCTGGAAGGAGTAGAGAGAGAGGATCTGTCATTAAGATACACTATATAAGAAAAGAATCTCTTTTCAATAATGAAGAAAATGGGAGAGAATAAAAGAAAGAAAACTATAATAAGTTCTTCCCAAATAAAATTTTCTAGGTATTCCAATATAATTTATTTAGTGAGGTCTTAACTTTTCTCTTTGAACTGTGCTCTTACATGCCCAAGATGTCACAGTTCTCAGATTATAGGAATTTTGGAATCTATGACCATATAATTATTTTAGAGATCACCTAGAATTTCAATTATATTTCAGAGAATATAGTCATTTTGAAACAAGTTAAATAAAATCCCTCCGCTAATTATATGCTAAATATTTCTTATATTATGAGCTCTTTTGTTCATCATCAGTTTACATCTGTTTTTTCCTGTTGTTAATGATACATGAAAAAGAAAAGGTAGCAAGAATATTTCCATGAGTAGGAGGTGACTGTTAGCACCTTTGGCTGAGTCCATGGCTGCTTTTCCATCCCCTGTACTTTGACCCCCATCTGCATGGCAGACACTTGGCATAAGGATTGACATCATCCCAATTAGATTCCATGTACACCCCCCCCCATACACACACACACACAACCATGCATTTTCTGAACACTTATTCTGGGTACTCGATTTGATTTCTCACTCAAACTGTAATAAAGTCTATGGGATGATAACACTACCTCAACAGTTCCCAGTGAGCATGTGTTTTCTGTGCACCAGAACTGTGCTGAGAACTCCACAGAAGATATAATACCCAGGAGGGAAAACTATTATTTGAAACAGATACTATCATTTTAATTTTGTTTGTGAGAAAACTAAGGCTCGTGAAATTTAAATAATCTGTCTGGATCAGAAAAACCTATCAACAGTAGACTTGGAAACTTAATTCTATTCTCCTTGACTCTCCCTAACTCCAAATCCTCTGTGCTTTGTTTGTTTTCTTTCCTCAGAGGTTTTTGTTTGTTTGTTTTATTTTGGTTTTTGAACACAGGACTTGGGACTTGTTTGTGATTCATAAAATTCTGAGATATGTACCAGAAAATATCCTGATGATGGAAGTGAGGATTGCCTTAGGAAACTTTTGTTTTAGTCTTTGTGTGTGTGCGTGCGTGTGTGTGTGTGTGTGTGTGTGTGTGTGTGTGTGTGTGTTGCGCGCGCACATGCGTGAGTGCGCACAGGCATGCGCGCACACACACACACATGCATACAATGCACATACTAGAGTATAAATTAAACTATTTCTCAGAAAAATGATTTTGAAAGCCACTCTTTTGTGCTTTTTGAATCCCATATTAAACATCGAGGGTAGAGACTCCACTTTGTTTTCCATCATAACTCATGCACACAGTCAATGTTCAGAATACTCCTTGCTGAATATGGATAACATAGCTATTTTGTAACTAAAACATTATTCCATTATGAAGTCCATGGGCAGGGGCTGATTTCATCTGGACCATGAGGCACCAGCTTAGGAAATATGTCTTTCCAGTCAGGAGTAAGTGAAGCCGGAGTCTTGGACTATTCACCCTGGATTTCTTTTCCGGGTCAAAACTGTCAAAGAAATCAAAGCTTCCCAGCTGGGCTTCTGGACTAGGGAGTCCACTGCCTGCATTCCTCACTTGGAGCCAAGCTGTAGCTAGGAAGTGTAAAGTCAAGGTATGGAAATGAAAAGTACACTGACCATTTGAGAATAGAACATAAATATTGTCAAACAATAGCGAACGGGCAGAGCTTGACAGCCATAGAAGCTAATCCCCTGTACTCTATGAAGGAGCCTGTGTTTCCATGTTTCTTTCATTTTCTAAGTCCACCGTTATTTTCCCACCAGCCTCTGTCCTCCATTGGAAATTTCCAGCATGTCAACTGTGCTTTAGGAGGCAAGGGGAGGGAAGGGAGAAATCATGGATCCCATTGTTTGTCATTTTTCAAATCAGTATCAATTGTTTCTTTTTCCATTTTTTAAGGGAGTTAATTTTTATTTGGAAAGTGCACAAAATTACAAAGAAAACTTTAAAGCTAATAGAGTCTCCAAATCTATGGAATACTACTGTCAACATGCTGACATTATATTTTCTGGATGTATTTTTAGCTGCTTTTTGAGAATACTTTGAATATATATTTCACATATAATTTCAATCATACTTCCCACTTTAACTTTGCAGGGTAGTTTCTTTTGATAGACTACATGTGTGATTTTTAAATTAAATACATCACTGTCTATGCTTGTATTACATTTTCTGGATAAACCTACTTTCACTGTACATCACTTTCAGAATCATATAATTTGGTCAGTATTCTCAGCATTCTTACACTTTTCCTGATGGAGATTTAGGATTTTCTTCTCTCTTTTGAAGCCAACAACCTGTTCACCATCCTCATTTTCAATTGACAATTTCTCTTGTGCTTCATCAAAAGGACAGAGACCACCAGAAAAAACTTCCAGAAGCTTCCTCCACCATATGTAAGTATCCATGCATTGGCATTTACCTGACTCTTTTCTGGTTATCTATAATATTCTGTATGCATATGTATAATCAGTGTACGTGTCTATGTGCATGAGTGTGTGCAGGTGTGCTTGCCTTTGAAGGTATATGTGGAAACCAGAGGTTGATGTCAGAATGTCTCTCAATTGTTCTCCAACTTGTTTTTGTTTTGGTGTTTTTAAATTTTCTTTGTTGTTGTTGTTTTGTTTATTATTTTATTCATTTATAATCCAGCTGTTGTTCCTGCTCCTGATCCTCCCTCCCACAGCTCCTCATCCCATTCCTCCTTCCCCTTGTCTCCAATAAGATGATCTTCTCCCATCAAGCCCACCTGCTCCCTGGGGCCTCCCCTCTCTTCCACTGAGGCCAGACCAGGCAGTCCTTTGTTATATATGTGTTGGGAGTCTCAGTTCATGTATGCTGCCTGGTTATTGGCTCAGTGTCAGAAGCTCCCAGGGGTCTGAGTTAGTTGAGAGTGCTTGTCTTCCTATGGGGTTGCTCTGAGACCAAGTCTCTTCGGTGAGCCTGGAATTTACTATTTTAGCTAGAATGGTTGACCAGTGAGCCATTGGGTTCCACTTATCTCTGTCCCAAACACTAGGCTTATGGGTGCATATAGCCATGCCTGAGATTTTCTGTGATAGCATCACAGTATCCATTGAGCTGGGAGGGGATGGCCCACAGGCACTGATATTACCTGGTTTCCTAGGACAAAGCCCAAGGATTGATAACAGAATAGTTGCAATAAATGTAGCTGACCACGTGGTGCAAGAGCATCATGGAGCATTCAACAGATTTCAATTCTCCTTCAGATTAGTTCTCCATTTTCTTAGACTGCCAAGATCACAAAACCTTAACAAGCTTAAAGTCTAAAGTGAGAATGAAGGTAAAGCGAAGCATGGAGAGTATTGGTTAATGTTAGCAACCCTATTCCATAAAAATGTGGCTAAAAGAAAGAGCTGGAATAGTGCACAACTGTAAAGATGAAGAGGGGGCAGTTAATACTCAAGCTTTCATAGTGATGCTGTATCGAGAGTCGACAACTGGGGTCCAGCATAGGACATTAAGAGGTGAAGGCACAGTGTGGCATGTGTTCAAGCAGAGTCAGCATACGATGGGAATATTGGATATGAAGACAGCACAATACAAGGTCATTGCTTGTCAATCTTCAAGTAGAGCGGAAGACTGGAGAAAGCTTGGTCTTCAGAATAAGAGTCAGTGTTTTCTTTTTTAATCCAGCTTTGTCTGTTCCCCATAATATGTGTGTGACCACCCAGGGCAACTCATATCAGCACGAGAAATTTGCCCAGATTTTGAAGTGAGATGGGCCCAATAATAGAGTTGAGAGTGCTTAGATGGGCTGGAGGATGAGTTTCGTTTCTGTAATTTACTATTTGCATGAACTTGGGCTTTAAATTCTATTTCTTTGTTCTTGGTACTCTTTTTTATTAAATAGACATAGTAATACATGCTTAGATGGATAATTGTCAAGGTTAGCTTGAATGCATATATTTGTGTTCTTGTGTATGTGTGTGCCTGTATGCTCCCCTCTCCCTCTCTCTCTCTCTCTCTCTCTCTCTCTCTCTCTCTCTCTCTGTGTGTGTGTGTGTGTGTGTGTGTGTGTGTGTGTGTCTGTCTGTCTGTCTGTCTGTCTGTCTGTCTGTCTGTGCCTGTGTATGTGTGCACAGTAGTAGTGAAATTGAGAGTTAGGGCCCATGGGTGTTAGCCTATTTTGTAAGTTAAGTTACTAGTATCTTTTGACCTTAGTTTCATCTTCTGTAAAATAAGGCCACTGCCAATTTGCAAGGTTCCAAGGGTTCCCCAAATCCTTTTCAATTATCTATAAATATTATAATTAGAGTATGCAGTGCATATTTCTACTATGCCCCTGAGAAGCATAGAAATTGGTTATTAATGAACCCAGCCTTCGCTTAGATTGTGGTAATAATTCTACCAGAGTAGAGTTGGAGCTTTTGAACTGGGGTGAAGAAGGGGAGATGTGTGCAGCTGGAATGTATTCCTCATGCACGGTACCTGCCCCCTGTGAATCCGCTAGTGAATTTTGCACAGATGTCTCTTTGTTTCCAAACGGGAAACTAATTGCCTTTCTGGTTTCAGTCTAGGTTTTCCCAGATTGCTCTGCAAATAACAGGAGACATTTCTCAAACTTTGCAAAGCTTCTCACCAATGGTGTCTCTAACCAGATGCCTCTCAAGCAACCCACATCACAAGAGGGAACCTCACCGTTTAAACTAAAAAAAATCACCTTAGATCAGTTATCTTATGATTATTGTTTGCCAATTATTTATCTACTTACACATCTTACTTAGGGGTGTGTGTGTGTGTGTGTGTGTGTGTGTGTGTGTGTGTGTTGGGACTTTATGCTAAACTCAGAACTTTATTTTTATTGTTTGTTTGCATCAGTGAATCCCAGGATGATGAAATATGCCAAATCCAGGACCCAGGATTCATAAATGCTCTTCCCAAAGGACCAGAGGAGAGTATCTCACAGGCAGCAACTACTCATGAAGCTCAGCTTCCTCAGTGCCCCTAGCGACTGTTTCCCTAGCAACCATCAGGAGCCTGGAGTATCCCTGAAAGTCCTGCACAGTTGCTACAGAAACCCCAAGGCTTTCCTAATTAGAACCAGGTGGAGCTCTAGCTGGTCAGGATAGGCATGCTTGCTTCCTTTGGGAAAACTCTGTTGAAAGGGCAAGCATAGCATTCCTTATCCATTCATAGTTTGCCTCCTACCCTTGTGAATTTACGTGCACTTGATTTGCCTCATTCTGTGGATGAACAGCATTGGGCCTTAAGGCATTAGCTAAGTCTTCAAAATCCTTCGTGTAGCACCAAGTCTCATAGCCAGAGAAAATGGAGCTACACAGATGTTCTGGGACAGGCTTGTTTCAAATACCCTGTCCTTTGTTTCCACGAGTATGGATGTATTTGACAGTTTATTGCGTGACCTGATTTTCATTTGTTATTAGGGTGACAGCAATGTGGAGATTTTCAGAAAGCGGTTTGGCTAGTAAAGGGGATGAAATTTGAATGAAAGTGTATGTGAACCAGAGTCAGAGGTGAAACGACACTCATTTTGTTTTGCGTTAAGTCAATATCCTCCGTACTAGAAACCCTTCTTTCACCACAGGAGAGCCTTAGCTTCCATGACGTGCAGAGCAGGTTTGGTCAATTGAATCTTTCCCCACCACTCTTTCTCACTTTCTGTCTTTCTCACTTTCAAATGAATTATCCTGTTTTACTTCTTTTGTCTTATTCATAAAATAACTACCTTTCACACATCATGTAGACTTTGCTCCTTAATTTCAAAGACAGTACAACTAAAATGGCTTGGACTGTGGTGTTTGGTATCCCCCCATCTACACTCTTGAGCTGACCGTATCCTTTCCACAGTCTACTTCTTTAATCTCCTTTCCCATTTTCTCCAATGACAATTTCTTGTCTTCCCACTCTTCCTCTGGTTCCCTGCCCATCATTTACTTCCCTCTCTCAGTAGAAGACTCACACATAACTTTGTGCAGAAGCGTGAAACCATCTGCAGTCAACACTACTGGCGTGGATGTAGCCACTGATTAAAATTAATAAGTAACAGAATACACTAATTTTATCTCTTAGTATGTCATATTAGAAAGAGGCCATTTCTCCTCAATGTTTTACCTCTAGCATCTTTAATTCCAACTTAAAATGGAAAAGTTGAAAAATGGCTAAGAAAATTATGAATAACAACATTCGAGGACAAAAGCAATTAAAACTGTATGCTATTACATGAAGGTAAATGAATGATATTAAAAAAGAAAGTACAAGCGAACCGGCGGTGGCGTGGCGCAGCCCGTAAGACGTCTGCCTGCGGAGGGCACGGTCCGTCCGCACTCTCTCTCTCTGTGCGTGTTCGAATCCCGCTCCCTCCCGCCTGCCTCCTCCCACGTCTCGTGGGGGGGGGGGGGGAGAGAAGAAAGAACAGATTTGCTGAGCCTGGCATGGCCTTGGTTAGGACAGAGTGACATGGCTGGGTTCCAGTGTGAGCCTCCATGAGTGTTGATGGCTGCTGTGGGCCTAAGACTTCTTTGTATAATAATGTACGTATTTTGTGGAACCAGTACTAGTGGTGAAAGACTCTTTCCTTCTGAGTAATGTTCTCTTTGTTATCCTTAATGACTCCATGATAATTAGAAACAGCAGGAGTTCTTGCAACTGAAACCAGAAATAATCTAAATACTTGTTGATATTTGAACATATAAACGCTCTATCTGTCTCATGCCTTGTAGTCTTCTCATGTAGGATCTGACACAGCCAATACCTTGTGCTGAGAGCTTGTTTAAAGCACTGAAGGAGATAAAGGATTTAAACAGTGGAGGCAGCATGGGAAGAGAATGGGAACAGCTTGGGAAGAGAATGGGAAGGGAGATTGCAGAGGTCTGGAGGGTGACAGACTGGGTAGTGCAAGCCTTGGCAAGGCCATAACTTTGGGCTGGAGAAAATGTTAGAAGACTTTGGAATATTAATGTCAGAATGATGAGGTGATTTTGCCCTTGGGATAACATTAGATAATGTTTTGATGATAGCACATGGGTAGGTAAGTACAGCAGCAGAGAGATAGCTATGCACAGTGAAGTGGTAACAACCTAGACAAGATGCACTTTCAAAGTACGATAAACAGTGCAGTTTTTCATGGGAAGTCTGGAGTGTGGGTTACACACGAGCCTCTCTAGTGCCTACTTTTCAGTCATTTGTCAGTGTTTCTAGCATGTTGTGAGACCTATTAAACACTTTTAAGGCTTTTTATGACTGCATATCTCTGCTCTATCTGAGTCTTTTTAGCAGAATGCTCATTTTAAAAACATTTACTTGTTATCAATAAGGCTATTCCTTAGAGTTTTCAACTTATTATTAAAGCATCCCCCATTTTACATTTTCTTAGATGTCTCCATTTCCCCTTGAATTATGGCTCCTTAGCGGTGTAACTTGGACTTGGGACATGGCTCAGTGAGTAAGGGACTTGTCTTGCAGGCATGAAGACCTACATGCATCTACCCTAAAGAGTATCTCCAAACAATAACAATAGTTCTATTATTCCTTGTGATAGATTCATTGTGAAGTATATTAGGGGAGACTTGGGAAGTGCTTTTCCTTCTTCTCTTCAGTGGTTTTAACAAGGTGGAGACAGAACTAAAAAGATAGAAAAATGGGACTAGGACATGAGAAAGCTATTGAGACTATTTCTGGTCATATAGTCCTGGGTCCTCCATCTGTAGGCTCTGTATGTCCTCTTTAGATTTTGTAAAGGCACAGTAAAATCAGGACCACCAGACAAGTTAGACAACATGTTATCTCTTGAATTAAACACAAGGTTCGGTGTTTAAGAGCACTCATTGTTCTTCCAGAGTATCCAGTTTTGGTTCATAGCACTCACATACACACATGGTAGCCTGCAACCCTTAAAACTCTAGTTTCAGAGAGTTCAATGCTTTCTTCTGACCTGAAGGGCCACAAGGCAAGTGTACAGTGTACATGAATGCATGCAGGCAATCTCTCTCTCTCTCTCTCTCTCTCTCTCTCTCTCTCTCTCTCTCTGTGTGTGTGTGTGTGTGTGTGTGTGTGTGTGTTGCAAAGAAGCATCTGGAAACATTTTGTTCTCTCACTATGTAGACTTATGTAATAGTATATCATATATGCTGTGGTTTTAAGTTAGCTGATTTCAGAGACTGGAAAGAACATTGATATCACATTATAAGAAAAGTATGTGAGATATAAAGTATTACTGCACTAATTTTGGACAACACACACACACACACAAACACAAATACCATACATTTACTTATATTCCCTACCACCAACACAAATATACTCACATAATAAAGTCACACCACAAGAAAGCTGCCTATGGAATATGTAGATAAACATTTAAAGGGAATAAGGTGAACTAAGCTTGGGAATGGTAGATGTTGTTTGGCCAGGACTCTCCTTAGAATTCCAAAAGCCTGAATGTGTATATGATGATATAGTTGCCTCCTTGAGTGACAAGATGAATTCTATATATTCACAGTTATAGAACATTCTATCATAAATGGAGAAAGAAACATCTATAAATCTTGAAAGAATTCATAAAGAAGTATGATGAACAATTTGACACAGATTGATCCAATGTATTACATTTAACAGACAAAATTACAAATGGTTGAATAAATAGATTGATGTGGAAAACCAGACAAATTTCCCATCTGGGAGAATTCTAAGTAATAGGTGTAGATGTGACTGCCTCAAGGAGAAGGAATTTCCCTCCACTGTGATTATGATATAAAACAGCAAAAGTAAAAAAATAATACTTTGTAAAGAAAGCTAGAAAATGCCACCACTGTCAGGAGATCAAGTGAAACACTAGCAGTTAAAAACCATGTTGATAGTATGTGCTGTGTATTCTCTGTAATGGGAATGTGCAGTGGAGAGTAGAATAGAACTCTACCTCTGTGTTCATCTTTCTACAACTCATCTAATCCTGAAGAACTTATCAGGAAAATCCCAACTCAGGGAAAGTTCACAAAATACTCATGGAATACTCTTTGGAACCATCAAGATCATCAAGACTAAGGAGAGTTCCAGAAACTTGGAAAGATTGGAAAAGCTTTTAAAGAAACACAAGCAAATGAAAACTGGTATAACAAATGCAATTTGGGAGAAGGGAAAATTCACAATAAGTATAATGTGATAACATATGAATAAATTATGGCTTTCAGTTTAAAATTATGTTGCATTCTGGTTTGTTACTCGTGAAAAATGAAGCATCCTAAAATAATGTTCATCATCACTTATCATCATGGAAATACAAAGCAAAACCATAATAAGATATGACAGCATACCTGATAGAATGATATGTATCAAAGTATGAGAGACAGAAGGTATTGGTAAAGATGTGTGAAAATTAGAACCCAATATATTTTTTCATGAACTAATGTAAACAAGTACAGCTATTATGGAAACCAGTGTGTAGTTTCCTCAAAAGCCCCCAAACAGATCTATGGTATAATCTGGAACTCCTACTACTAGGAATATTTTCAAGGAAATGGAATTAATGTTTCCAAGAAATATCTATAATTGCAAAAGTACAGAATCAACTGAATTGAGCATCATTCAGTCGAAGAATGGAAAAAGAAACATAGCACATACGCACAATGGGATACTACTCACCTTACAAAAAAAGAAAAAAGAAAATGTCATTTGTAGCACTTTGAATAAAATATGCAATAGTACATAATCTTTAATAAACTGGGTATGGGAATATATAAATGCAATCTCATTTACATATGGTATCCAATAATGCCAAATTTATAGAAGCAGACAAAAGAATGGTTGCTGTCTCATCTGGTAGGCTTGCTCATTCCTACTCCATAGATCTGCAGGCCTCCTCCAGAACATCCTTCTCCATTGTTACTAGCTGGGTCAGCTCCCTCTCACCTCTTTGGCTGAGATTCTGCCCTGAGACGTCTCTTGTCTTTACCATCAAGTAGGCTTGCTCATTCCCATCCTATAAACCCACCTGGCTCCTTTAAGAGTTTGCTACCCAATGACACCATCCAGCTCTACTCTTTCTCATCTCCAAAGGCACACTCTGAACTCTTCAGGTTACTAACTTCCCCATATCTCCAACCAGGGATTCTCCTTCCCTTACCATAGGTTTGTCTCTATTATCTAGGATTTCCCTTCCCTGTTTTCCTTATTTTGTTTTGTTCTGTTCCTTCTTATCCCATAAACCTGCCATCCAGGGGAACTTTTCTGTCCTATCCATTAGGTAGGATTTGTTCCTTCCCATTACAGTCACTCCATCTCTTCTGTGACCTCTCTTATCTAAGCCTCTGGATAGGTGTCACTCAGTCTTACTCCTTACACCTCGAAGATCCTCTGAGATCTTGCCTGCAAATGTTGCCAGATCGCCTGCTCCTACAGCCATGTCTCAAATTAAGTCTAGCTTTCTCCCATGCTGTGAGCTACTTGCTCCTCTAAGATTTCACTTCTCAACACTCCTAGATTTGTCCGACTTTCTGGAACTCACAATCTTTCTATTTATACACCCAGATTTACAAAAATCTACTGTCCTCTGTGAATGATTAACCAGAACTTACTCAATGTAAAGTAACTGGATGTGGGAGTGATATTTAGAATGTAGTAGAACAGAGGATCTAAAATAGATGAGCTGACACTTACATAGTATCTCTTCATTCATACAGTAGTAAATTCTCAAAGAAAATGAGAAAATGAGGGAGGTAACTTACAGCTCTCATAATAAAAAACAATGTCTCAAAACTATTTAAACTTCATAATTAACAGAATATTATTCACACCTATACTGAAAGAAAGAATAAGATCTGAGGAAAAGGAAAATGAAACCTAAATGACAAACTACTTCAGTTATATAAGTTCCAGTGTAACAAAAAGTAACATAAAAAAAGAGAAGATAATATGGTCCTCTCAATTAATGATTCCATAATGAATAATAATAAAAAACTGGATTATCTTCTGGATATAAAATCAGAACAAAAAAATAACTATGACTCTTTCAAACCACTCAAATAGGCCACAACCATACTTCAAAAGAATAAAACAAAAAGCTGAATAAAATGCAAAAGTCAATCCAAGAAATATAAAAATAGAACTAAATAAAGATATAGTATTGTTGGCAAGACTCCAGAACTGAAAGAATGTTAAAAATAAAAAAAAACTAATAAACTAAATAAAAAAAACCTTAGTGGAAAACCTTTCCAATAGAGTAGATCATGTAGAAAACAAGCCAGGGCTGGAAGGCATATTAAAGGAATCAGATCACTCAATAAAAGTAGTGTGAAATTATATAAATGTGTGTGTGTGTGTGTGTGTGTGTGTGTGTGTGTGTGTGTGTGTGTGTGTAAAGGGAGAACTTTGGGAAACTATGAAAAGCACTAAACTTGGATTCTGATTCCAGAAGAACACCAGAGTAAAGGAATAGAGAATCTTTTCAACATAATCATAGAAGAAAAATTCTCAAACCTTTGAGGTTGCTTATGTATACTATCATATCATTTGCAAATAATCATACCTTTGTTTCTTCTTTGCCAATTTGTATCCCCTTGATCTCCTTTTGTTTACTTATTGTTCTAGCTAGCACTTCGAGTACTGTATTGAATAGATATTGGGAGAGTAGGCATCCTTGTCTTGTCCCATATTTTAGTGGGATTGCTTCAAATATCTCTCCATTGAATTTAATATTGGCTATTGGTTTGCTGTATATTGCTTTTTTTTTTTTAATCATATTTAGGTATGGGCCTTGAATTCCTGGTCTCTCCAATACTTTTAACATGAAGGGGTGTTGTATTTTGTCAAATGCTTTTTCAGCATATAAGGAGATGATCACATGATTTTTTCTTGAGTTTGTTTATATACGTTAATAGATTTTCTTTTATATATATATAATGACAACATTTAATTGGGATTGTTTTACAAATTCAGAGGTTCAGTACATTATCAATCAAGACAAGAGAATGGTAGCATCCAGGCAGGCATGGTGCAGGAGGAGCTTAGAATTCTACCTCTTTATCTGAAGGCAGCAAAGCAAAGACTGACTTCCAGGAAGCTAGGACAAAAGTATTAAAGCCCACACCCACAGTGACACAACTACTTGAACAAGGCCATACCTATTAATAGTGCCACTCCCTAGGTCAAACATATTCAAACCATCAACCTAGGAAATGGAGTCCTGATGACCTATAACTTAGAGTCCAGATACACATAGGCAAGAGAGAGTTGGTACTCATCAAATTGAACAGTTTGTGGAATAGATTTTTCAGTAAGGCCATATGACGTGAATCCGGTTTGAAGTACCCATGAAACATGTTAAACTGATTATCCCATTGGGATTGTGGAGTCACAGAAAAGATAGAATCATTTTGAGGTGAGTATATCAGACTAGGCCATATAAACAAATAAAGCATGGGATAGAAACAGGCCACTGGACTTAACTTTCAGCACTGGGTAACCATGGCAGGAGCAATGGAATGCAGGCATGCACTGGGGTGGTATACGTAGGTGAAGATGATACATTCAGAAGATTTGAGAAAACAAACATCTGGGTAAACAGTAGTATTCATAGCTCTTTGAGAAGTTGTGCTGTGAAAGGTATGACCAGGGGTGATGTTAGCAATAAGAGAGCAGGGCATGCTGGGAGCCTTTCCTGGTTTCATCTTTGACCTATTAATCATTCAGTAAGGAGTTTAGTCTCCGTGAGTTTATGAATTTACTTTACATTTGTTTTTGCTAAGTGTTTTAAGTTTTACTACACAGTGGTTAGGAAGGAGACATAGAGTTATTTTAGTCTTTCTGATTCTGTTAAGGTTTGTTTTGTGTCCTGGTCTTTTTCAAAGAAGCTTCTGTAATCTGCTGAGCAGAATGTGTATTCTTTGGTGTTCATGTGAAATATGCTATAGATAACTATTAAGTCTATTTTATGTATGATGCCATTTAGTCCTGATTTTTCTCTGCTTATCTTTTGAATGGATTTTCATATACTGAACCTTGCATCCCATCCCTGGGATGAAGCATACTTGATTGTGGTGAATGACGGTTTTGATGAGTTCTTGAATTTGATAGATGCCCATACAGATACAGGAGACATACAGAACATCAAATAGTACCAGAAAAGAAACTCATAACAATATACTATAGTTAATATATTAAAAACACAGAATCAAGATGGATTATTGGAAGCTGCAAGAGAGTAAAGTCAAGTAATTTATAAAAGAAAACTTAAGATATGTTAAAAAAAATATGATTATTTAGTAGGAAGTGTTAAAGGCCATGGCTAGAAAAATGTATCCTAAGTTCAGAAAAGCTACAGTTGTCAACAAGATGATTATATCCAATCAAACTACCTAGTAAAAATTAAAGGACAATGAAAATATTTCCCCAGTAAAAACAGATTAAAGAAATTTATAACCACTAAATCAGTTCTATAGAAGACACTGGAAGAAATATTTCAGTCTGGAGAAAAGGATAAACATACTCGAGAGAAAATAGGAAATGAATAGACAGTGCCAGGACAGTTAATTAAAATGAGTCTAAGAAAAACCACAGCATCAACAAAATGAAATGAATAAATATGCAGTTCTCAATTATAACTCTTAAATTTAATGATCTCAATCCCCCAATTTAAAATAAATAGACAAACAGAATTATGAAACAAGTTGCATCTTTTTCTGCCTCCAAGAAGCACATCTCATCATCAATGGAAGATCACCTTAGGATAAAAGGATAAGCATTGGATTTGAAGCAAATTGAGTTAGGAAACAAGCAGGCATTGTTTACCTACTATCTCACAAAATGGATGTCAAAGCAAAATTAATCCAAGGAAAGCCACTTGAAGCCCATCAAAGGAACAATCTACTAAAAAGATATAATTCTAAACATATATACACTTTTGTAAAAACACATGCTAGTAGATCTAAAACCACAAATTAACCCCAACAGTGATTGTAGCTAACTATAGTATTCCACTCTCACCAATAGACAAGTTCAAACCAAAACTAAACAAAAATATTGGAGTTAAATGACATAAGTCAGATATGCCTAAGAGACATCTTTAGAATATTCTAGCCAAACACTAAAAACTACAAATTATGTTTAGAAACCTTCAACTTAATTCAAAACCAATCACATCTTAGAACACAAAGTAAGTCTCAAAAAATGTATGAACATTGAGTTAATATTAGTCATTCTATCAGACCATAATGAAATAAAGTTAGATTGTAAAACAATGGAGAATACGGGAAGTACAGAAACTCAAAGAGACTAAACAACACACTATTGAATGATAATTGAATCAAAAAAGAAATTAAAAAGAAAATTTAAAATTTTCTAGAATTGAATAAAAATAAAAACACACCACACCAAAATCTATGGGACACAGTGAAGTAGTGTACAAAGAAGAAAGTTTACAGCCGTAAGTACCTACATAAAAATTTTCTAAAATATCAAGTTAATAAATCAGTGATAATCTAAAGACCTTGAAAAAATAACAGCAATCTATAACTTAAAAGGGAGATGGCAGAGATAATCAACATTGACACTGAAATTAATGAAACAGGAAAAAATAAAACAGTACAAAGAATCAATGGAACGAAGAGTTGGCCTTTTAGAAATATTAACAAGATGGTCAAACATTTAGTCAAATTAACAAAAAGAGAAAGAACACCCAAATTAATAAAATTGATTTGAAAAGGGAAACATTATAGCAGACATGGAAGAATTTTCTCGAACCATTAAGGAAATACTTTAAAATTGCCACAAAACTTGAAAATCTAACCAAAGTGGATTAATGTCTAGATGCACATGAGCCATGCACCACACACGTCTAAATATAAAGAAAATATTGCAAATAAAATTGGGTCATAGAACCAACTAGAGGGTTCTCAAATGAAGAACTGCTACTCAGTAATTAAAAGAAAAAGCATATTAATGACTGCTATAAAAGTTATAAAAGGTTAGAATCAAGAATACAAAACCCTCAAAAAGCAAAACATCAAGGAAACAATTCAAATAAACTCAGAGCCGTAAAACTAGCCAGTTTTTTAAAAGGAGAAGTAGTAATGGCTGAGAAATATTTTTCAAAATGTTCAACATCCTTAGCCATGAGGGAAATGCAAATTAAAACTACTTTGAGATTTCACCTTCCCCAAGTCAGAATGGCCAAGATTTTTAAAAAGAAAACAAGTGCTGGCATTGATATAGGAAAAAGAAGCACTCATTGTTTGTAGGAATACAAAACAGTGCTGCAACTACAGAATACAAATCTCCTGGGTGTCCATCAGCTCATGGATGGATAATGAAATTGTAATACATACGAGAGAATATCATTCATCTTTAAAGAAAAGTAAAATTATGAAATTCACAGGTAAATGGAACAAGCTGGAAATAGTCATTTAAAATGAGACAATCCAGCCCCATCAAAAATGTTATATTTTCTCCTTCATATATGGATACTAGTTTTGAATATTTAGCTATGTGCATTTAAATTGCAGTAGACATAGAAGTCAAAAACTAGTTACTTGCTATGGGAAGTGAAAATAAGGGAAGGAAAGAGGTATAGAATGCAGGTGGTATAAATACTTAAAATGGAATAATTGAGCATGGCGGGATAAATGGGATGTGTAATAACAGGACAGATATAGAAAAGGTGAGGATGGGGAAGGATAACAGACACTAAAGACCTTTGAAAATGCCCTGTGGAAATCTATTCTTGTAGAAACTTTCTAAAACTATATACATTCCATATACACCATATATGTGAAATTTAAAGAGTAACTTTATAATGATAAAATAAGGACAATGTCTTTCTCATATACATTTTTTAAAATTATTGGTAAATGGGGATTCATAGACCACTCCCCCAAAACATTATGTGCTATGGTCATTGCTCTTAGTTACCATTCAGAACTTGATAGTAACACCTCATTTTAGAAGATAGCATACACTTGAGTTCCAAGGCATGGACAAATCAAGCGGATACTAACCGGGAAGCAGTTTCTTCCTACTGGCTAGCTTTCATAGTGCTAGAATGTTGTGTGCATGCTACCAGATGAAAAATATAATCCATAATCTGTGAAAGCTGTGAACTACAGTAATTACACCCTTGGGAAAACATGACTCTGATGCAATAGTGGCACAGATATTACAAAAATAAGCAACAACTTACTGGTTAAATTTAAGGTCCATTTCTCAGGATGGAGTTCATGCCTCATATTATAAACTAAGTGGTTGGGTAGGCCATAGGGCTTTAAGGAGAACCTAATACTATTAATTGATAATTGAATATTGTGATCAATCACCTCTTAAGTTTTTACTTTTAAAACCATAGATTAGTATGTCTTTCAACATTAAGAAGAGCCTCTTCTTCTTCTTCTTCTTCTTCTTCTTCTTCTTCTTCTTCTTCTTCTTCTTCTTCTTCTTCTTCTTCTTTTTTTTCCTCCTCCTCCTCCTCTTCTTCCTCCTCCTTCTTCTCCTCCTCCTCCTCCTCCTCCTCTTCTTCCTCCTCCTCCTCCTTCTCCTCCTTCTCCTTCTCCTCATCTTCCTCCTTGTCATCCTCCTTTTCCTTTCTCTTCTTAATTCTTTTTACAGTATATGATGAGTAATATAGAGACCCATAACTGTTCAACACACAGGGAATAAGAAGTATGGGGTGTTGTTTAGCTCTAAATAAGGCATACTTGTCACACCTTTGTTTCCAAGGCTCATGAATCACTCTGTAAAAGGAAGTAGAAACATTGGAAGTGCTGGAAGCAGTGGATATCTACAGAAGAGCATTTTCTGGACATAGTAGAGACATTTTGCATGTGAACTCTTCATGGTTGCAGGAACATACCAAACCTTACACGAGATCATACCCAAAATCTCATCATGGATGGAGGAGGGACTCATGAAGCCCTGCTGACAGCTGAGATATTGGCAGTTGGTTACCATTAGGCTAGTAAAAAAAAAAAAAAAGTTTTCTTCAAGAAGGCAGTCCCTAAGAGGACAGTCATACTCCAATAGACACTTTACTATAAACATATCGGTTGGACTAAATGTGTTTTTAAAAATCACCTAGAATTAGGTTTTAAAAAGTAGTGGGAGAAGTATAGGGGTGTGGTGGGGAGAATGGGGATAGATTTGATCAAAACACGTTATATGCACATATGAAAATCTCAAGGAATCTTTAAAAAGAAAAGAAACATTGTAAGCTTTTTAAGAACATTAAAAGTTTTTAACAAGATGGTGTGGTGGCATATACCTGAAATCTCAGAACTCAGGAGGTAGAGGCAGGCTGATCTTTGTGAGTTCAAGACCAGCCTTAGCTATAAAGCAAGTTTTAGTTCTACCAGGGCTATACAGTAAGATGTCTCAAAAAGAAAAATGTTTGGAACAACAAAGTGATTTGTCAGCATATGCATGTTATTTATAATATCTACATTTATTTAAAACGAGTACAACTATTTTATTAAGACTTCACCAATTGCCACAATTAATAAATAAACTGTTAATATTATTTTATTTAAAAATATCCTTATTCCTGATTAGAGAAATAGCTATTAAATACTAGGCTCACAACCAAAGATTCCATTTCAAAGATACATTGCTCGACTATTATATGTACTCAAAACATGTTTATCCATAAAATGAGACATTTTAAAATCACTGGAAATAAAAGCTGTCTAAGTATATGTAGTTTGGCCCCATGGAACCTACCAAGAGCTGAACTATGACATGAAACTCTAAGATAATTAGAGTTTTTTTTTTTTTTTCATTCTTGATTTGGCTGACTTTCTGAAGCCATTCGATTCATTGTTAACATCACCTGTTGTGAACTTTTCTGGAGGATCTTTAACTGATATTTTATTTAAGGTTTTGGTACATGTACAGCAATAGTACTACATAAAACACTCTAATGGGAAATGAATTTCTACATTGCAGATTCTTTTAATAGTATTTACCATGAAGTAGGCTGAAGGAAGAGACTGGTAAAAGGGTGCAGTATTTGAGGTTTAGGTTCAGTTAAGTTCTGGAAAGCCAAAGTATTCCTTGATTAAAGATACTATTTCTCTGCATTTTATGCATTGCTATCAAGGGGATCTAAGATTTCGACTACTTGTGTAATCCAATCTCAGTCCTAGGTATTTAGGATAAAAGTATCCATCTGTAAATCTTGATTGGATATTGATTTTAAATATGTATATAAATTCATCAAAAACAATGCTGAACTATTAAAAATGAGGACATTATGAATTCTGCAGGCAAATGGATGGAACTAGAAAATATCATCCTGAGTGAGGTAACCCAGACCAAAAGCATATGAATGGTATGTACTCATTGATAAGTGGATATTAGCCAAAAAGTACAGAATACCTTGGGTACAACCCACAGACTGTAAGAAGTTTAAGAAGCAGGAAGGCCCGAGTAAAGATGCTTCAATTCCACTTAGAAGGGGAAACAAAATAATCATGGAGGAAGAGGGAAGGAGGAACCTGTGTGGGAGAAGGGAGGAGAAGGGGAAAGGGAGACTAGGATCAGGTATGGGGACCAGGAACAGGAGAGAAGCCCAGAGGACCAGGAGAATGAATAAAACTATGTATCTTCTGGCAGTGGGAGATGGGGGGTAGCCCTCTAGAAAGTATCAGAGACCTAGGAGGTGATAGACACTCAGGACTCAATGGGGATGACCTTAGCCAAACTGCCCAGCAGTGGGGAAAGGGATCTTGAAGAGTCCACCTCCAGTAGATAGATAGGGCTTCAAGTGGAGGGATGGTTTACCAACCCACATTTAACATTTTTAAGCTGGAATTGTTCCTGTCTAAAAGAACTACAGGGGCATGTGAGGAGCCGACAGAAGGTGGCTATCATCCTTGCAGTCATCTTGAGCCATATACCCTGATAAGAGACTTGATTACAATAGCCTACAACAGCTGAGCACACTCTGATAACATCTTGCTTTAGATACCCAGGATTTTCCCTTGGGTGTGTGAGACTTAAAGGTGTGTGACTTAAGGGCATGACTTAGAGATCAGATTTAGAGACAAGGCCTAAGGGCATGACTTAAAAGTGTGACTTAGAGGCGTGGCTTAGAAGTGAGACATATAAAAGGTGAGAGGCAGACAGAAGAGTAAAGTACAACTTGGAACTAGGAATTAGGTTAGAGAGTACAACTTAGAGTACAACTTGGAGTTAGCTCTTAGGCATTAGGTAGAAGATACTTGGACTAGAGAACTTGGAAGAACTAGGTAGTAGGCATTAGGCACTTAGCACTTGGAACTTGGAACTTGGAACTTGGAGGCACTAGGAAGTAGGGACTAGGAACTCAAGACTTGGAGAGAAGAAGAGAGACTGAAGAATAAACGGGATTGAATCACACTCTGTCTGGTCTCCATTCTTCGAGTCTGTCCTCACTCTCTCTCTTGCTGAACCCCGACCCGCAGACCGGAGCTGCTTGGGGCAGTGGGGGCCAACAACTTAGCCCCCAAGCCTTTTGGCAGTGCGGGTTCAAACATTGACAGGATGGCCAGAGACATTTTGGCCCCCAAACGTGGGGTAGTGCAGTTCTCAACATTTCTGGCCCCCAAGAGTGGGGCAGCTGGGGCCGCAACAGGGGCAAAAATGGAGAAGAGATTTGAAGGAAAGGAAGTCCAGGGACTGGCTCAAATTGAGATTCATCTCATGATGGGGCAGGGTACCAAGACCTGACACTATTACTGATGCTATGATGTACTTACAGAAAGGAGCCTAGCATGGCTGTCCTCTGAGAGGCCCTACCAATAGCTGACTGAGACAGAAACAGATACTTACACCCAACTTTTGGACTGAAGTCATGAACCCCTATGGTTGAATTCGGGAAAGGAATGAAGAAGCTGAAGGGGAGGGTGAACCCATGGAAGACCACCAGTCTCAACTAACCCGGACCCCTTAGGAGCTCCCAGAGACTGAGCCACCAACCAGGCAGCATACCCGGGCTGGTCCAAGGCCCCCAGCAAACATGTAGCAGAGGAATGTCTTGTCTGGCCTCAGTGGGAGAAGATGTGTCTAATACTAAAGAGACTTGAGGCCCCAGGGAAGGGGCATACGTAGTGGTGGTGAGAAACACCCTCTCAGAGGCAAGGGGAGGTGGAAGGGGGATGAGAAAGTGTTGGAGGGATGGACAGGGAGGCGGGGCAATGGCTGGAATGTAAATAAATAAAATAATTTTTAAAAAATCAATGCTGAAATATACGCTACTGTAACCTGTGCAATCACTGGTGTATAACATAAATATCAAGAAAGAAGAAATGTCAACACTGAACTTGGTCTCCAAGATGACGATATTTCATAGCAGTAATTTTATCTGAAATAAAAAATAATTTTGAAGTCCCTTTGTTATAAGCAGCTAACAAGTTATGTAAACTACAGAGAGATTCATATTTTTAATCCACTTCTTTCTCCAATACTTAGTGTTGTTAGAAGAAACTCAAGAGAAATCAGTGGAACTAAAATAAATATTTACATAGAGAATATTTATAAAGTATTTCCAGAAATTACTAACATAATGGGTCAATCTATTCCTGAAGCCTCCGTGCTGAAACTGAGCCATACCAGTACTCTTAAAATAAGCCCTCGAGGGAATACACATTTTCCAGTATTGGTTACCAATAGCATGCGGGGATCTTCTTGTTATAATTTATTTTCTGTACTTCCACTTAGTACCTATTTTTTCTTTGTGTGAGAAAGGAAAGATTTCCATAGAGGAAATATGGAAATACCCTGAATATGGCAGCAGGAAGGGAGACTTTCAAAGCATGATGTATTGTACATTGTTAAATTTTGGAAGTTTTCTGAGTTCATCATTCCAGAAATTCACCAAGTTATTTCTGTACAACTGCACAATCACCAGGCAGTTTTCTTCTGAGTATGTGGCACAGTGAAGCTGTATGACTGAACTTCATATTGAATTTGATTCTTATGACGAGTGGAAGACATAGACCTATATTCACTTTGAATCACAGCTATTTCCCCAAAAGAATGAAGTTAGGTAAGAACAGAAGATCTAAAAAATATAACATCCACCAAGAATCAGACTTTCCTAGAGGAGAATAAACTTCTTTTGTTCTTAATCTTACAGGCTTTTATTCTGATTTATTCTCTTTCTGCTAAGACTATCCCAGATCATTACTTTAGATAAAAATTATATATGAACTGGATACGAGAGATGAACTGACAGTTAAGAGTACTTGTGTATCGTGAAGACCAGTGTTCATAACCCAGCACCAATGTCACAATCCAAACTACGAAACCCTTGTAAACTCTAACATCCTGCAAGCTCTTCTAAAGCTCTTCTAACTGTAGCTATGAGGGTCCAGTGTCCACTTCTAGCCTCTCTGTGTGTACCAATGTTCACATAAAATAACTATAGTAAATCTTTTACAAAGACTTATAATGCACTAACTACATTTTGTTGAGGTATCCGTCATCTATCTAGTCCATCTCTTTTGAATTGTCATGTCTCCTCAAAAAAGGCCTGGCTATATATCTCAAACCAATATTTGTCATGTGTCAAGTACCAATAAAATTGTACAGATTGAATCATTAACACTAGTAGTCTTGCCTTTACTCCAAAATATATGTGGCTGGACTCTTGTCTTATTCTGGAGAGCCATTGTCTCCTATGACTTCAAATTTCACAACTAGATCCCGAATCCTGATAATCCATGATTAAGATCTTGTCTTGATATATTTTTCAGTTTCTTGGTGAGTTCAAGAACCTGCCTAACTTTTGCTTTTGATGTGTTTTCTACTATTCATTTCTATACATGCTAGATCATAAGATAAATATCTGAGGCATGCCATCTGCTATAAAAAACAGAACTTTTACTTTGCAAGCTCGTACTCTACCTCGGGTTACCATTACTATCAGTTGGGTTCTGCTGATTTCCAATTGTGCCAATTGGCTCTTCCTTAGAATAATAATTTCATAGGGTTTCCACCTTTGTGTTACATTTATGATAAGGCTTTCTTCTAGCTATCACCAGAATCCTCTGAACATCACTTCTAATTCAAAAATCTAGCCCACCTAAATATATTTAACTTTACTCAAAATGACCTACCTTTCTGAACTTTTCATAACCATGTTGTGGCATTCATTTTAATGTAATATTTAAGTTTGGGTGCTTATATAACAATTTATCTCATGAGCCAAAATAAAGATTAATTTTTTTCAAAGTTTCTTTTAAGCATAACTCATTTATTTTTAGATTCTCTTTTACTCTGAAATATCGATTTGACACTTTTAATCTTATAATAGTGCTAACCTTATCTGTATAATATTTTTAATTTCTAAGTCAATTTTCTAACTTTAGTTCACTTAATCTTCATAAATGCTTCTTAAAATTTTTGTTAAGGCAACTATAATCAAAGCTCTCCAAATTCACACACTGGGAGGTGAAAAGATCCATCTTGTAGAAGTCAGAATTTGAAATGAGTCAAAGACTTCTGCCTTTAAGGTGAATACATCTTTTTAAAGATGAAAACCATCTTTTTAAAGTAAAAACCAAATTCTCACCAGCAAAATTGTTATCCACATTAAATTAGAGATTTTAAAAATTCATTTCACTCATCATCACTTGGTTAAAAAGAACAAGAGGGCAATGAGAGTGGGTGTGTCTGGTCATCCTAAATGTCAGTAAAGGAATCTATGAACACTGTGCATGTAGAGCTAAAGACTATGGTGAGCATTCTCCCTAGTCACTGAAAGGTGTTTTCCTTACAGCAAGTTGAATAGAACTCTTCCAAATGTGATCAAGAGTCGACTGAGAAGCTGTGGCAGACCAGCTCCCAAACAAGATGTTGAGTGAGACTGTCCGTCTGTCTAACACAGCTGTTTTTCATATCTACAGTGAAGTCACAAAGATGACAATTTGCCCAGACAGCCAAGTTGTTGCAATGTCACTGTGATTGGGAGCTAGTGTAAGGCATAAGACGTCAGAAAGAGAAAACATCAGTTAGAGAGATGGGTTGTATAATATTACTGTGACAATAGGACCATCTGCAAAGTATATATTGCATCATGCACTCTGAATATTGAGGTTAGAGCCATTCAGATTTTCATAGTAAAGTTAAATGTGTCCAAATGATCTGAAGGAAAGTGTCCTAGTCAGGTGGCTCTAACAGAATACGAATGACTATGTAGTTTATGCCCCAAGTATTTACTTATCACAGATCTGGAGGCTGGGAAGAACAAGGTTAAAGAATTGAGCCACATGCAGCTGTCTCCTCGAAGGTCTGCCAGAGTCTGACATATCCAGAGGCGGATTCTCGCAGCTACCCATTGATCTGATCAAGTGTTCCCAATGAAGAAGTTAGAGGACTGAAGGAGCTGAAAGGGTTGGTGGCCCCAAGAGGAGAGCAACAGTGCCAGCCAACCAGAGCTCCCCAGGGTCTAAACCACCAGCCGGGGAGCACAAAGGGAGGCACCCATGACTTCAGCTGTATACTTAGGGGAGGATGGCCTTGTCGGGCATGGGTGGGAGAGGAGATCCCTGGTCCCATGAAGGCTGAACACCTCGAGCGGGGAGAAATTTGAGGGTGGGGAGGGGCGAGTAGGGGGTAGGTGGGGGCACACCCTTGTGGAGGCAGGAGGGGGGATGGAATAGGGGGTTTCTGGGTGGTGGGGGGAATGGGGTGAGGGGATATAATCTGAAAAGTATTTTAAAGAAATAAAAAAAAAAAAAAAAAAGAATTGAGGAACCCAGTCCAGTGAGTAATGAAGGGCCTGCTTCTGGTTTTCAAATAGATGTCTTTGTGTCACACCCTTATAGGTTCAGAGAGTATAAAAAGCACAGAGAATAATTCTCATCCCCCAGACCCTGCCTCTTTTACCTTTGTCTCAAACCCTGTACCTCCCACTACAGTTTCTCTTCCTCATTTCAAATTTTGTTCTCAAAAGTTCTACCCTGACTGACATCCTATTTACTTCCCAAAGGCTCAACTCTCAATGCTATCATATTGGGGGTTTATTTCAACATATGAAATTTGATGGCACACATTTGGTCTATAAATAATAGTATAACAAGCAAATATGAGTTTTTCTGACACAGAACATTTTGAATAATTTTAATTACTAAATCATGTATTATAGTTATTTAAGACATATTCAACAAAAGTAAAATTGTTACCATCTACCATCAATTTGTATGAGGAGAATGTTTGTGTTATACATATGTATACACCGAAACATAACAAGAGTTATATGCAATGAAATATATCAATAAACATAGATACCAAACTTGTATATGTTGAAAGGGAAATACAGAGAAAGGATGAGAAAATACAGGATGGGATCAAAGACATTTCTAAAGAAATGTATGTCAAACTGAGCCTGAGAGTATCAGTAGAGGCCAGAGAAAAGTGACTTGTAGTTGGGATGAATTGAATTACAGAAGATATACACTGTTTAACAATGAGAAATGACAAAGTAATTAGCTTGGTAACTGTAGAAGGCTGTAGTGAGAAAAAGAATGAGAAAGAATATTTGCATATAATGATGGCATTTTAAGGTGTAAGAATGGTGTTTATCTAAGCTAAAAATCCTACCATGCTTAAATCAGTCTTCTTACAGCAGTGTTTGGATCACATTGATCTCTGGCTCCAAGCATTCATTCATTCATTCACTCATTAGCAAAATGATGACATCGTCAGAGACAGACTTGGGCTTTGTCTCTCTCTCACACACACATACACACACACACACAAATTCCAACAATCTCCTATCAATTTTTTCTGCTTGTTATTTTCTATAGATTTAGTAATTGCCCTTCTTTAATAATGTCTTACATACTTCATCTCTTTTTTCCCCATGGGATCTCCTTTTAAACATCATTGAGATATGATTTATATTGTATAAAAGTTACCCATTGCAATCTACAATGCAGTATTTTTATGTAATGCTATCACAACAATGTCTAGAACATTCTTGTCACCCCCAAGGCAGCTCCAAGACAATACCAGCTTATTCGCATCTCTGTGCTTTCTGCCTTTGACATCCATAAATGTAGTTGGTTGTAATGTCTACATATACACCTACCTGAAGAGGGTGGTTGGACAATCCCACAAGGGTCTTGTAAATGCTGTGCATTGGGCAGAACATTTAGGAATGTACGATGTTGTTTGCTTATCTTGATAAGATGTGATCAGATATATAATTATTTAAGATAGTGATGTGTAGTATGTTTCACATTTGTAATTCTTATTAGCGTGGAAAAATGAAGTGCTAGCCCACCCTTCAGGAGTGATTCTACCCGAGGTCAAGATATCATCAGTCTGACCGTTTTTGCCTATAACCAAGTCAAAGAATGGAAATTCATGTTGTATAATTTATACCACTGCTGTCATGTTCAATGCTCTCATTAGCTCATTGATCAATGTGAGAAGTGTCTAGGTAAAGCAAAAAAAAAAAAAAAAAAAAAAAAAAAAAAAAAAAAAAAAAAAAAAAAGATATCTTCAGAATGAATCATTCTCTGGAATTGACTGTTAAGCCTTTTACATAGTTTTGTGTTTCTTGTGCTGGCAAAGTCTTTCCATATATATTTTGTATAAGTATACTTTTTAGTAAATTTCCAAGTCTTGTCTTGTTTCAAAATTTCTGATGATCTTGTCAGATCATATGTAATTACGCATCTGACCATTTTGTACCAAAAAGTCAACAAAGTTATGCATTGCCAAACATGCTACCCAACTCAAGGAATTAATATTGTCCCTGCTCATTTGAAATGGTCCAGGAAGGAATTATAATAGTGTAGGTCCTCACTCTCTGAGAATGTCTGTATATCAGTTTAGACGATCTGGTAGTTGGTTATGTACCTTCTCTTCCTATCTACTACTGATATGTAATATCATGAGTATACCAGAGCCAGCAGGGAGAGAAAAAGTAATAGTGAGGGTATGTAGCTTATTTTTCTCCCACAATTAGCTTATCCACGATCCCACATATCCAACTTCCTGTGCTGTTACTGTACAGTTTGGGTCAGATACGGCTCAGTTCATAGGTACACATTAACTTTCCTACAGGGTTTGAATCAGTCCCTATCTGACTCTGACCCAGCAGCCCTGGGTCATTGAGCTCCTGCAGCTCCAGCAGCAGAGAAACTTCCACAATGGACTAGGCTTCAGTTTTTTCTTGTTCTGGACCTCCATAGAAACAGAACTGATAAATACATCCCTATAAATCCCTATGTAATTAGGGAAGCATTTGGCCAGTTTGCTGGTTGAAGAGTTGAAAGAACTGAAAAGCAAACAAACAAATAAACACATTAACCCTTAATTTAAAAAAGATAGACCTCACACAATTGGAACCCTAAAAATGTCAATGAGAATGTGTTTAGATTTTATACTAATTTCTCTATCATCTTGAATACAAGCATCTCAGGTATAAGCTCAGAACACTAGTTCCCATGTGTTCACTGTGTCTAATGAGAATAATACCATAAATCTAATGAATCAGTGTGATCTGTTGTCGACAGGAGAGATAGTCAGAGTTCCTGCAACATAATTGATGACATCGGTCTAGAGAGTTGATATCCCACTGTGGCACAAGAGTAGAGGTAAATTTCTGGCTTCACCACCTGAGAGCAAATCGCTTCTCGGAGTGTTCACAAGCAAGTAGCTCAAAAACACAAAGCTCATTTGCCAGACTCATAATTTCTGCCAGGCACAATAATATGCATTAGATTGCTCAAAAGATGAAGCCATCTTTTGTACAGAAAACTGTGTCCTAGAGTCACTACCCCTATATGTTTTTGAAAACTCACTGTCATTTTCCAAGGTCAGCTTTTCTTCTACACAAGCCAAATAGGAGACCTGAAGATGGATATGGAAAAATGTATGCCTGAATCTTTGAAATTCTTAGCAGTGGCACGAATCACAGCAGTCCCCACAGGAACAGGGCATTCTATCGGTTTCTTGGAGTTAGGAAGTTATAATAGCTTCCATTTCTAGAATGGTGCTTCCTCCACTGATCAGAGAAATATTTTGGAAATTCTGGCACTCTCTCTATATTACTCCATATACTCATAAACAGAGGAAGAAACTTGTGATTGAATAGGTCACCCAATAGAACTTCTTGAGATAGATATGAGATATTAAAAAAAGTCTCTTGATCATCTGAACTTCATAATTCCTTTCTTTACATAAAGTTCTAATAGCATTTTGGGTCTCCTAGAATTACTACCAAATCCAAGAGTAGTCCTTGAAAGTTATGATTACTTCTGGATACTTAACAGAGAGTTACTCTGCAAAAGCACTGAGAGGTCCCCCTTAAGAGGTTTTAGTGCAAGAAATCAACAATGAAAATCTTTTGTTATTCATTCAAGGTCCTTCTTGCACTGTACCTTGTCCCTTCTTTATTTAAGGGCATTAAGATTGAAATGTGACATTTCCCTCATAGAACTATGAATTGGAATACTAAGTTCTCAAATGATGGTGTTGTTTAGGGGGGTTGTAGATGCGTTAAAGTGGAAGGCATGACTGGCAGAAGTCAGTCACTAAGGGTGTGGCCTCAGAGGATTCTGAGCAGCCCTGATTCTGACCTGGGCTCTCTGCTTCCTGCCTCTCACTTTGATGTGTTTTATTCTTCTACAGCTATCTTTAGATTTCCTTGTGCACAAATTGGAAATTTTTAGATTTTCTCTTTTGACCTCTAGAACATAGTATACTTAATCAAACATCTTTTACTACTAGTTGCCAATGAGACTTGAGCACTAGGGTAATGGGGGGAGGGAGTTAGAACCTAAGAGAAGTGTTTTATATTATAGCATTTGGATGGGGCATTAATTTTTTCTCAAAGTGCTGATTGAAAAACATAAAACTACTGCTGGTGTAGAGACCTTTTCACTTGAGAAGAAATGCATGGGGGCTTGGTTAACTCCAGCTTCTAGAGGGTTCCTCCTACATTTATATTCCAAGTTTAACATCCAATCCTCCTCCAGTCAATTCTCTTCTTAACAGTAAACATATTACAGTACTGGAGGTTTGGCTTTGTAATTTATCTAATTGCAAAGTGAAAGTTTCTATTTCAATTTCATTGCTCTCATCCCTGCAACTTCAGAACATGAGGCTCTGCTTCGAAATACAGCTGATGCATTCAAGTTACACACATGACTGTCAATCTGAGAATTTATATTGCTGAGTTCACTCTTAGGTTTTTCTCAGAAGTTTTCTATGTTTGGAATAACACTAGTGTGCATGTGTGTTGTGCGTACATGCATGTGTGTGTGTGTGTGTGTGTGTGTGTGTGTGTATGTTGAGAGTTCCGATAACTACTTGACTCAACTAGAGGCTGAAACAGCCCACAATCTGTCACTTGCAATTTAAAAAAATCAAGAAGTCTTATGAAATAGAATACTAATTTTAAAATAAATTTGGGGTCCTGAGAACCAGATCACTAATGGTAAACATAATATCTAAAGGAAAAGGGAAGGGCAATTGGTCAATAAATTTATTACATGGTAAGACAGACACAACCCAACTTCCTTTGGCTTTCTTCTCTTCTCAGATGCCTAATGGTAGACAGTGCACACCCACACTGGGAAAGCTCAGACTCTCTATAGGGTAGATGGTGCAAACCTACAACAGGAAGGAACTCTTTCACTCCATTCAGCAATTCAACGAATAATCACCTTCTGGAAATACCTTCACAGACACACCTAAAAATAATGTTTACCAGATATACATACATCCCTGACTCAGTCAAGTAGACATGCAAACTTAAGCCATGTGGTAATCATTTTAAAGTTTTCAGAAACTGCCAAAGTAATTCCCAATAGCTAAATTATATATTGCCAATAATAGTCTATGACAGTATCAATTTCTACCCATTCTTAGGAGCATCAGCAAGTTTGTAGTCTTTATTTTGTATATGTTTATCAATAATAAACATCCTGATGTATATGAAGTGATACTTCATTCTAGTATGACTTGCATTTCTCTGAAGACATCTGTATATCTCTTTTATATGACATTAGTCATTTGTGTAACACCATAGAAGTATCTGCTCAAATCCTTTGTATGTTTGAAATCAGATTGTGTGATATCATTGAATTCAGTGAATTCTTTATGTATTTCGTATGTCTGTCAGAAACTTACCAGTATACAATTAGGAAATGAATCTTCCTGTTCTTAGGATTGCCATTTCCCTTTTCCACGAGTGCCCCTACACAGCACAAAACTAGAATGTTGATGCAATCCAGTGTATCCAGGTTTTCTTTTGACATTTTTTTCCCTCTGGTCTAAGAAGTAATGGCCTAGGTTAAAGCCATAAAGGCATATTCTGGCTGATGAGGTCTCAGTGGGTAAAGATACTTGCAACAAAGCTTAACAGCCTGAGTCCAGTCTCCAGAACCTACACGGTATAAGGAGAAAACTGACTCCTTTGTGTTATCTGATCATCACCAATGTGCCACAGATGTTCACACACACACACATGCATCTCCACACACATATACTTTGATACAAAGCTGTTCGCAGCCCTAAACTGTTTGTTCTTAGGACCAGAAGTAGTCTAGCTCTGTTAAATAGTAGACCTATTTCTAGATTTTGATGAACTATCATACTAATCTGAGTGGCTATAGCCATATACTCTCCTACCAACAGTGCAGGAGAGTTCTCTGTTTCCCACATCCCCAACCAGAATGTGTTGTCTTTTTTTCTATTTTTTTTAATTGATCAGTCATTCTGACTGGCACAGGATGAAATTTAGAAGCAGGTTTAACTTACATCAAATGGTACAGTAAAAGGAGGCAGTCCTGAGGCAGGTCAGTGTCTGGGCTTTCAGATATGTAATATTAAGAGGGACTTAAATGGGTATGAGAATGGAAGAGACAGGAGAAGACATAGCAGTAGGGAACAGTGTTGGCTTGGCCAATCAGCACTTTAACATGAAGATGTGAGCCCCTTCCTCTAGCTGAGGAGCTACTGACATTTACTGGCTTCTGGGCAAGAAACAGTTGTTTAAGTCAAATACTACTGTTCTAAAAAGTAGCTATAAAATGATGCCTTATATTCTGCTATACTCATAGATTGGTCCCTTACTTGGCTATCATCAGAGAAGCTTCCCACTGCCAGGCATAATGCAGAGAATAAGAATCCTTAGAACGCTAAGCCCTAAAAGGGATATCTCCACTGAATCCCTCCAGTCAGGGCTCAGAAAATCTTGCAGAAGAGGAAACAGAACATCCTTTGTGTTTATATTGTGGCTTCCAGATTAGTGTTTTCATGGGATTCCTCTGTGTGTAAACAAGTCAGTCTGCGTTTGTATGTTTCTTGTGCCTTTTCTTAGCCTCTCTTTTTTTCTGTTTGTTTTGTTCTATTCCAATGTATTGGTTTTTTGTTTTATTTTATTATTAATCCATAGAAGCCTTTTTTTTTCTCATGAGAGGGGTGGGTCTGGATGATAGGTAAGGTAGGGAGGAACTAGGAGAAGAAGAGGGAGGGAAAACCTTAATAAGATTATATTATGTGAATAAAATTCTATTTTCCATAAAAGGAAAAAAAAAAAAAAACAGTGTGACTCTCTCTGGTAGGTCAACCATCCTCCAGTATGGCCACACACACCCCCAAACCTAGGAGTGGATGTTCAGCATAAACTGAATTAGGTGAATTATTAAAAAAGAAGAAGAAGAAGGAGGAGGAGGAGGAGGAGGAGGAGGAGGAGGAGGAGGAGGAGGAGGAGGAGGAGGAGGAGAAGGAGAAGGAGAAGAAGAAGAAGAAGAAGAAGAAGAAGAAGAAGAAGAAGAAGAAGAAGAAGAAGAAGAAGAAGAAGAAGAAGAAGAAGAAGAAGAAGAAGAAGAAGAAGAAGAAAGGGACATGAAATTTAGAGTGTAAGGAAAGTGGTGGTGTATGTGAGAAGAGCCAGGTGGAGGAGTTTGTAGTCAGTAAAAATATACAATATTAAATTCTCAAAATTAATAGAATATTATATTAAAACTCCTTATCTTACAACCTTTCATAGTTGTCATTATAAAATGTGGACTTGTCATATGTAATGTTCATCATGTTGAGAAAAAGTTCTTTAATATTATAAGAGCCTAAAAGTATATAATGGATAACTTTTAACATATACTTTTCATATTTCCATTGAGATTATCATCTTATTTTTATCCTCTGTTCAGTAACAGGATGTCACACAGTGATTAATTACATTATATTAAACCATCTTTGCCTATAAAGAATAAAACACACCTAATTATAGAATTTGATCTTCGTAAAATTGTATTGCACTTAACTCAATAGTTTTGCTTAGGACTTTTACATTTGTGTTCATTAAGGACATTGAGTGGTAATTTTCATTTCTATCAATATCTTTATCTGGATTTGGTATAGTGATAATGCTCTTAAGAGGAGCCTTGAAAAGTTCCCTTTTTAATTCCTGTGTGAAAATTTAAGATTATCATTAATTATTCAAATGCTTAGTAGAATTCATCTTCTAGGTCACTGGTTTATGGCTTTTCTCAGACATTTTATGACTTAGTTTTCTAACTTATTGTTAATCATTCAGTCTTCTTCATTTGTATGTGTGTCTAAGAACTTCTCTATTTCCTCTAGACATGTTTTCTAATAGTGTATAATTATTCATTTTAGTGAAGTTGCTCACAGTTATGCCGGCATCCTTTAAATTTAGGTGGCTTCATGTTCTTTCATTTCTGCTTCTATTTGCATGAGCCATGTTTATTTTTTATTATATAAAAGTTGTAAATTGTTAGAAAGAATTGTAAATAAGACCTCATTTGTTAATATTTTTCTCATTTCTTTAATCTTTAGCTAATTTATTACATCTCAATCATGTTAAATTTGGGACTAGATTTCTCTTGTTTTCTTAGTTTCTGGAGTTGTCTCATTAGACTGTGTGAGAGCTTGCTTTTTATCTTCTGCTTTCTCTCTGTCTCTGTCTCTTTCTCTGTCTCTCTCTCTTTCTCTCTGGGGTGTGTGTGTGTGTGTATGTGTGTGTGTGTGTGTGTGTGTGTGTGTGTGTGTGTTTCTGTTCATGTGCATGTGATGGTGTGCATCCACATGTATACGTAGGAAGAGGTAGGAAGGCAATGTTGCTCAGATACCATTTGTTTCTTTATAAAGGCAGGACCTTTCAGTGTCCTAGCTCTTGCTGGTTAAACTATACTAGCTGATCAGAAAGACCCTGGGGTCCACAAGTCTTGATTTTCAAAGTATTAGAATTATAGGTAGTCTTGTTTGGTGTTTTTATATATAACGTGTTCTGGGGATTAAACTCAGACCTTATGATAAAAACCACAGTAATTTACCGATGAAGCCACATGCCGCCCAACCCCTATTCTCTTTCTCTTAATATCACCATTTATTATTATAAACTTCCTCTCAAAATCTTGTTTTTTTGTATTCTCGATGTTCTTGATTGCCTACCAACACAATGCTTTCCCTCTTCAATTCTTCTGATACACCAGTTGTTACTGTTTTCTAGTCTCGTACCATAGTCATTAAAATATTTTATATGGTTTTAATCTTTATAAATTAAAAAAGATATGTTTTGTAGCTTCACATGTGAGTGGACCTGAATAATCTCATATAGATGTTCAGAGAAATGTGTTTTCTATTAGTGCTGGTGGTGTGTTCAACGTATGCCTGTCAGGGCCATTTAGTCTATAGCGTAATACAAGTTCTTGGTTTCTGTATAGATTTTCTGACTAGATAATTGATCAATTACATTATCTTCTATAATTGCCTACATACTTATGTTAATGATAGAGTTTGTCATGGGATGGATTGAAAGTACTGTCTGATATCATTGACATTCAACCTGAAGATCCCCCTTCTTTTAAGACAGCTCTATAAAGAACAAATCTTCTCAGTTTTTATGTATCTTGGAATTTTTTTATTCTGCCTTCATTTTTGACAGGTGAATTTTTTTCTGGAAAAAGTTTTGGTTGACAATTTTCACATTTACTATTCTGAATGTGTCATCCCACTGCCTCCGACTTCCATTGTTTCTGATGAGACATCTGCTGTTAAAATCATCTCACTCGGGCTTCCTTTCCCTTGTCATTTGTATCTTGCTGCATTCTGGATTTTTTTCCTTTGTCTCTTGCTATCATTGTTTTTATTGAAATTTGTCTAGTTAGAGATGCCGATGCACTTATCCTAGAAGCTTTTTGAGTTTTCAAAGTACAAATGAATGCTTTTCATCAACTTTGGCAAGTTTTCACTTAGTATTTCTTTGAGCAGATTTCCCCTGTACCCTTTCTTCTCCTCATTACCCCTTCCCTCTTCTTTGTACTCACCCTTACTGAAGCCCTGGCTCAGTTGTTACTCTTTTCAATTTCACAGTTGCTATCTGGTTCTATAAAAGGGTTTGTTATTTTATTAATTCTTTATCTAAGTAAATATTGCCAGCATGTCACCTTTATCTACACATGGTATGCTGTACTCCTCTCAGCATAATTATAAATGATGGTCATTTCTGGTTTGGTTGGCTTATGGTATGTTTTGTTTAAAATCCTGGATTTCAGATAATTTATTATTTGATCCTGATTTCCTTCCCAGTACCCCACAGTTGATAATCTTTTGTTTGGTTGGTTTTTGGTTTTTTTGTTTTGTTTTGTTTTTGTTTTTCAAGACAGAGTTTCTCTGTATAGCCCTAGCTGTCCTGGAACTCACTCTGTAGACCAGGCTGGCCTCAAACTCAGAAATCCACCTGCCTCTGCCTCCCAAGTGCTGGGATTAATGGTGTGCACCACTACTGCCTGGCTGATAATCTTTATTTTAGTTAGTCATTTATTTAATGGGTTGGTTGAATTAGTTCTGAAATGTATCTCAGACATAGTGTGCAACTCTAGTAATCTCTTTTCAGAATAGAACCTAGATCAGCATAAATTTTAAAAAATATGTTTTTGTTGTTTAAAGTTTGTGATTAATTATCTTTAGTAAGATATTGGTTTTTCATTGTTTAGCTTTTCCTTGAATATACAGCTTTGAAACATTTTTTTTCACTTTAGGGAGCTTACCTTTTCCCATTTGATTAGGCAGCAATTATTAGGTTGTATTTTCCCATAGATAACACTGCCGATAGAACACAGCTTCAGCAGATACAAGTCGGTAAAATTACAGAAAGTGTGTGTAATTTTATTTTTCATTTTGTTTGCTAGATGAGTACCCTTCATCCAAGGAGATCATTGTTCAACCAGAGGATACATTTAATTTCCTAGGGATGCTTGGGCTTCTGATGTCTGCCAATTGTTCTGTGTGTGTCTTGGAAAATATTTTCATATTTTCTACAGTCCACTCTGACTGTTCGTTTTCAGGAGCATACCTTGCTTGCTCTGACTGTAGCTCTTCTTTGTACATACCCTTCCCATCCCCCAGTATACTGTGATTCCCATAAAGTCTGTCTTGTATCTTCCTTAAATTCATCTAGTTAACTTTTGATTGTTCTGAAGTTTGATTGTTGGTATTTTATCAAAAGCTGTGAGAACCCATCTATCTATATTATGTGCTTTGCACTCATACTTCCATTGTTTTCAATAATGCTTTTTTTAACCAGTGAATTATTTTACAATATGTTCCAGTGTTGATTATTTTAAGGAAAGATGTAGAACTGCTCATTATTTGTGTTTAAGATATGCTTTCTGTCTAGGCAAAGCCATTATGCGGAAAGAATGCATTGCTCTTTTTTTGTTGTGCTTGTTTGGAATAGTGTGTTTTTAACTCAGGGTTACTCTGCAACCCAATATTTGAGCCTAAAAAAGAGAGTGATCCATTTTCTTGCACATTTCCAATAGAAACAGAGTACTTTCTCTTAGTAGTTTCTATAGGAAATGTCTTATGTTACAGCACAGATGCTATTGACTCTTTCTGCTCTTAGAAAGTTTTAGACTTCCTTGAAATAAACTCTTATCTTTTATTTGACACCTTTAATATAATTGAGAGATAGTTAAATAATTATGTATATAGAGATATATTAAATAATTCTTTCCAGTTGTTAAATAGAGTCCAATTCTAGAAGATAGCTGGATATTTTCTTTTAATGTAATCTATCATTGCACTCCAATGACTTCTGAACTGCTATTCTATCCATGGTGTTCTTTTCTATGCAGGTCACTTCATGGTTATTTTCTTTAAGTTTTTCTGAATTTTCTTTCAGGGTGTCTATTTCCTTGAGAAACATAGCACAGTGATTAAGCTCTTTATCTTGTCATTATATAACATTTCTCAACCCTTTTTTCTCTGTGATTCATTTTAATTCCATTACTGTCTCCTAAAGTATCATTTAATGTAGAAACCAATTCAAAAATGCTATTTCCCATGGTTATACTGCACTATGGTAGATACTTGGATAGCAAAGTTGAATAGGATACATTCACTACACTTGACAAATGTATAATCAAGCATAGATATTAGATATTTCTTTAATATTACTTTACTGCATGCACTACCATAATGAAAACGTAGAAATATAAATGCAAAAATTTATTCATGCACAGGGCTTTTGTTTAAAAAAATAACTACAAATCATATCTAAGTCTCATTACTCCCTTTTGGATACCTTCTGTCTTCCACCTAAAGACTTCACATCTATTTTTCTTAAGAATAATTCAACTTATCTAAGTTGCAACTCTTGCCTTCTAGTCTATTTCCAAACCAAGGCAATGTTACATGTAGCTTCATTGTTCCATAGATATGTACTTTCCTACAGTCATCCCCATCCTAACACTCATTGCTCTACACAGAGAATACTCTGCAGTTACCACTTTGATAGAAAATTTTACAACCTTAGACTTAGCAGAGGCTGCTTTCCTCTTGAAATATCTCCCCACTTAGATTCTCTTACTTGGATGCCTCTTCTATGTGTTTCTCATCCTCTCTTACTGTTCTTTCTTCTCTGCTTTTCCTAAAGGTTAGTTTGCCTTACACTTCTCATCAGTTGATGTCACCATTTCTATGTATTCACCTTCCATACAACAACCAAATCTCCCATTTCTTACACAACTCACTATTTTGATTCCTAGTTCTAAGTTAGTGTTTTTGATAGCCATCTGGTAGACCTCAGTACTTTAATGAACACATTGGATACAGAAAACTCACTGTAAAGCCACATATTCTAGCAAGGTCACTCTCCTCTAGTTTGTTTGTTTACAAATGTTCAAGATAATTTGAAGTTCATATAATTAAATTATATACTCTTTAGCTGAAATAATTTACTGATTTTAGCATCTGGCATATCATATTCTCTGCTCTTAATCCAAACTTGAGGTTTGATAGCTTCAATAACCACTTAATTAAAACAGTCCATCCAATCTTGTGGCTCCTCACTTCCTTGAATGCGTTCTCCACCCCTCTTACTCAATTCCACATTATGGCCAATTACACTGCTTTTGAGACATCAATTTCAAGTCTCTTTCTCTCTGCTTCCCTCCTCATCCTTCTACTTATAGCTCACTCTAATAACTTCAGTGAAACAGTTTCTCTCTCATCTAAAGACCTCTATCCATATGTATGTCTTTACTCATTCATCATCCTTCATGTTTATCCTGTGACAGGAATCATAATCAAACACCTGGAAGTATCATTGATTCCTTCAGTCTCCTTTAACCTGTTCACACAAGCTTAATAAAAATAAACCTGGATAAATCTAAGCAAAATTAATTTTCTTCTTATATGTATTCATGCAAAAAGTGTATTGCTCCTCTCTTCTTCCCCCAGATCTCCCCAAATTCATTTTTAGCCCTTATTCTCAGTTGATAATTTATCTCATAATTCTTTGCGAGCAAATGATAGCAGTTAGAAGGAAGCAACATTATAAAATCACTGCTAAATTTATCATTCTGCAAGGCACTTTTAACTTCATTCTTCTTTTTGGTATCATACTTTCCTATTTCCTTAAACTCAAAATATTTTTACACACTGGCAAATATTTCATTGTTTGCTTCTTGATGTCAGAATACTACAGAAATTCCTTACCTAACTCTGCTCACTTCTACACTCTCACTAACACTCCAGTTCTTGCTCATTCTTATATGTGGTGTCCCATTGCCTTAGCTTACCTGCTCATTCTAACTACTCAGAACATTCTTTTCTGGAACATATGTAGTTCACTCATACCTTAGACCTTCTGACCTAACTATTTCCATTGCCTGGAATGCAGAATTCCTAGATAATCATAAGACTGTGTCTGCCTCATTTGTCATTCCATATAATACATTCTTGGAAAGATGTGCTGAAACATCTCACCTCCATATTCTCTTATCTCTTATTACTGTTCATCACATTCTTTTTATTTCCTTCATGTCAACTAAGTACTTCCCATATCCCAAATATATATATATATATAATTAAATTACATGTTACGTGTAGCATGTTGCATGTCGCATGTCACATGTCGCATGTCACATCTTACATGTTACATGTCACATGTCACATGTCACATATCACATATCACATATTATTACATATTACACATTACACATTATACATTACATATTACAAATTAGTACTTTGTTTCCTCCTACTACCCCTGATTCCTTTTTGCTGTCACTCAGTGTCAGGGGCAAGAAGGAATTATTAATAGTGTTCAATTTTATTTCTATAATTTAATTTATTTCTGGGGTTGTGATACCTCAAATAATGGTCCTAACACCACCTTATCTGCCTGGGTGAGAAATATTGCAATTGAATCTATCATTAATGTAGCAGATGGATGTAGTATATGTGCATAAAAGGTTATTTATAGTTTGAAAAATTATTTCTCTTTACCATTTTCAACAACAACCAAACTGTCAAACATATATTTAAAACTCTTTCTGTACCAAAGTCACTAGAATGTAGGCACCAGCTTGACCTCCCCATGTTCAATTAGTTGCGTGGGTGTGTCTTTAGCAATGGGAACATGCTGTCAGTTTGCTAAGAGCAACCTATAGTCTTGGCAACAGCTTAAATTGTTTGAAGATTTCCATGAAACCCTTTCGGCCAACACTCAATTGGCTGTAACCCAGTCCTGGCACTGGAAGCTTTGTTCCTGACAAGAGATGGCTGGTTGGGACAGCATCTCACTCATTATTTAGAGAATTCATTGGGATCACCTTCATATATTATAGAAAGTTTCCACTGCACTAGGTTTCCATATGGTCCCTTCAAAGCCTCTCAATTCTAATCTCTCTCCCCACATTCCATCCCTCAACCCCATCTCCCCTGCCCCTTCTCAATGACTCTCCCATTCCCATGTCTCTATCCTCAATCTACTTATAAAATTTATTCTATTTCCTACTCCCAGGGAGATATATGCATTCATACCCCACAGTCAGTCCCTTTCTCTATGCTTAATTTCTCTGGTCTATGGATTATAGCTTGGTTATCATTTATTCATTGGCTTATATATACATACAAGTGAATACACCCCATATTTATTTTTCAGGTTCTGTATTACCTCATTCAGGGTGTTTCATTCTTTTGTCTTTTCTTTCTAGTTCCATCTATTTACCTGCAAATTTCATAATGCCATTTTTTAAACACCTGAAAGATACTCCATTGTGTAAACGCACCACATTTTCTTTATCCATTACTCTATTGGGGAACATTTAGGTTTTTTTCCAGTTTCTGACTATAATGAGTAGAGTCACTGTAGTAGGATGAAGCAACGTTTGGGTATATAACCAACAGTGCTAGAGCTAGATTTTGAGGTATATTGAATCCCAACTTTCTGAAGGTTCTCTATAGGCTACTAAAAGAAAAACATAAACACCAACCTAGCCACAAATTCTTTTATCTACCATCTGATCCAACTGAAAAATATGCTAGGGCAATGGTGGCACAAAGCTTGTGGTAGTATCCAACTAATACCTGGTTTGAATTAAGGACAACTTCATGAGACAGAACCACATCAGATACTGCTTGAATGAACAACCAGAGAGAGACTAAAAAACCCAGAGACTTAGTAAAACCAAATATTACTTCTATAAAAACGTAACAATAAAATTTCTAGTAATATTACTCTATACTCATGTATCATTGCCTTACTCATCCAGCATCCGGGAAACTACCTCATTCAATAAATGGAAACAAATACAGAGACCCACCGTCAGACATTATGCAGAGAGTGAGAGACCTTGGAACACGCAGCTTTAAATGAGATGTTTCCATCAAATTCCTTCCCTTAAAGCTCAGGGAACCCCATGGGAGGAAAAGCAGAAAGAATATAAGAACCAGAGAGGGTGGAAGACACCAAGAGAACAAGGCCCTATAGTCAACAGAACAAAGCTCACATGAGTGCACAGAGACTAAAGCAGTAAGCAGAGGTCTGCACAAGTCCCCTGTTAGATATGATAACTTTCAGTTTAGCATTTTTATGGGACTCCTGAATGTGTGAACAAGTGGGTTGTTGATTCTTGTGAGCACTCTTGGAGTTCTTTTTCTTCCCTATGGTTTATCTTGTCAAGTTTTAATATGATAGGGTTTGTTTTATCTTATTATGTTTTGTTTGGTCCAAAAAGAAAATTTTCTATGATTGATATACATATGTACTTGTACCATAACTGTAGAAATAACAGAGTTCTTTTAGATCTATAAAATGTTGTCTCTGTATTTTCTTGTATAGTAAGTCTCATCAAATTTCCATTTCAATGAGAGACTGAGTTTTTGTTTTATCTATATAAGAGTTAAATAGGTAACTTTAGAGAAGAAAGACGGAGTCCAAAAATTGTTGTTCAGGAAAAGTCATTTCAGTCATATGCATAATATATTTTCCAACCAATGAGCAGAATACTTGCTAGATATTTAACTTGGTAAATGTTATCTAGTTTCTATACATAAATACAATCAATAAATCTTAAGGATAATAGTTTCCAAAATAAAACTTTCTCCTAGAAAAGACATATTGCTGCGAACTAATTGTATAATATCCTAGATTTTACTGTAATCCAATCGATGTGTGTATGTGTGTAAAATAGTTTTGATCATTCTTATACCATTATTGCTCATACTTATCTGCCCTCTCCTCTCTCTTGGGTCCCCTTCCTATTCATTAATAGTTCTTCTTAAACTCTTTGTAAAGAAAGTATATTATTCCTACTATGTAAAAATACACAACTCTTAATTATTATTTGGGTGAAGAAATAACACTGTCTCACTGTCTCAGCAGAGATAGGTGTCTTGAGGAATTTACCCTTTGTTCTGTTTAGTGACAATATCATAGGCTTCTTCCACTATGCTACTCTGTACCTAGACATTTATATTGCATTGTTGGCATACAATAAACAGCTATTGGTTATTGCATTGATGTACATGGTAAAAACATCAGTCAATAATTTTAATGTACTAAAAAAGAAGCGCTATAATTTTCCCACTTGATATAAATACTCACCCTCTAATAAATATCTTTAATTAAGGTTATAAAACATGCAAAAGTGTCTATGAAAGCTTGACACCCCTGCAAAAAAGCCACAGCTGAAGCCATTATCCTTACGCTGTTCATCACTGGAACTATTTTAATTTCTATGACACTGAACTCTTTTATTCCTTCATTTTCTAAGAACAATTGACTCTGCCTGCCTGGCCTGAGGAGGGCTCTTGGGTATCATTGCTCTGGCAGGTGGTTTTCATTTGCCTGCCTAGAGATGCTGGCAGTCCTGCAAACACAGCTCCCATCTCCTTCACAGCCAGGTCCCCAGTGCTGCTTGCATCTGACACAATGGCTTGTTACCTCCTGGAATATGTGGTCCTCACAGCAACACTGTCTTCTTTTCCCTCAACAACTTTCAGAAAGACGACTCCTTGAACATTGCAAATTACATTTTTAAGTACAATTAAACACAGCATTTTAAAATAACGCTTCTACTGGAATATTATGTGTCGTCCATTTAACCTCTGACAAAGGAACTGAATTGGAATGGGACCTCATTGTAAAACCCTGACAGCTGCTGCCTAGGTTTAGTTTCCTAAGCAACCTGGAAACTTAATTATATCCCAACAACAAGGATGGGCTTTCAGAAGAGGGGGATTTAGTGGAATAACTATCATTGAGGAGCTAAGCTTATTGATGAGGAAAGAGTAAAAATGAAAAATAATGCAATAGGGTGATCAGAGAAAAAACTAGATCTCAAGGCATTTTAAAACATTATTCTCAGAGTTTAGGATTTTAAATCTTTGTTAGGTTGTTTTCAGAAAGAGGTGAGACGACAAATGTTTAAATTGTCTGTTTCTATCATAGTGCCTGGGACAGCATAACACCTACCACCTGTTAAGAAACTAAGGAGGTGATCATCTCATTAGATGCTGAGAAAGTATTTGACCAAATTCAATACCCTTTCATGGTAAAAATCTTAGAAAGATCAGGAATTCACTGCCCATACCTAAACATAGTAAAAAAGCAACAAACAACAAATCAGTAGCCAACATCAAACTAAATGGAAAGAAACTTGAAGCAATCCCACTAAAATTAGGGACTAGACAAGGCTGCCCACTCTCTCCCTACCTATTCAATATAGTATTGGAAGTCCTAGCTAGAGCGATTAGACAACAAAAGGAAGTCAAAAGGATACAAATAGGAAAGGAAGAAGTCAAAATTTCACTATTTGCAGATGACATGATAGTATACTTAAGTGACCCTAAAACTTCCACCAGAGAACTTCTAAACCTGATAAACAACTTTATCAAAGTGGCTGGATATAAAATCAACTCAAACAAATCAGTAGCCTTCCTCTACTCAAAGGATAAACAGGCTGAGTAAGAAATTAGGGAAATGACAGTCTTCACAATAGTCACAAATAATATAAAATAACTTAGTGTGACTCTAACCAAGAAAGTGAAAGATCTGTATGACAAGAACTTCAAGTTTCTGAAGAAAGAAATTGAAGAAGATCTCAGAAGCTGGAAAGATCTCCCATGCTCATGGATTGGCAAAATTAATATAGTAAAAATGGCCATCTTGCTGAAAGCAATCTACAGATTCAATGCAATCCCAACCAAAATTCTAACTCAGTTCTTCATAGAGTTAGAAAGAGCAATTCACAAATTCATTTGGAATTTTAAAAACCCAGGAGAGCAAAAAACTGTTCTCAGCAATAAAAGAACACCTGGGGGAATCACCATCCCTGACCTCAAGCTGTATTACAGGGCAATGGCGATTAAAAAAAAAAACTGTATAATATTGGTACAGAGATAGGCAGGTAGATCAGTGGAATAGAACTAAAGATCCAGAAATGAACCCACACATCTATGGTCACTTGATCTTTGACAAAGAAGCTAAAACCATCCAGTGGAAAAAAGACAGCATTTTCAACAAATGGTGCTGGTTCAACTGGACATCAACATGTAGAAGAATGCAAATTGATCCATTCTTATCTCCTTGTACAAAGCTCAAGACCCAGTGGATCAAGGACCTCCACATAAAACCAGATACACTGAAACTAATAGAAAAGAAAGTGGGGAAGAGCCTTGAACACATGGGCACAGAGGAAAATTTCCTGAACAGAACACTAATGGCTTATGCTCTAACATCAACAAAAGACAAATGAGACCTCATGAAATTGCAAAACTTCTGAAAGACAAAGGATGCTGTCAATAGAACAAGACAGCAACCAACAGACTGGGAAAAGATCATTACCAATCCTCCATATAGTAGATGATGGAACTAGAAAATACCATCTTGAGTGAGGTAACCCAATCATGAAAAAACACACATGGTATGCACTCACTGATAAGTGGATATTAACCCAAAAGATCAGAATACCTAAGATGCAATTTACAAACCACATGAAGCTCAAGAAGAAGGAAGATCAAAGTGTGGATGCTTAGGTCCTTATTAGAAGGGGGAACAAAATACTCACAGGAGAAAATACGGAGACAAAGTATGGAGCAGAGACTGAAGAAAAGGTCATCAAGAGACTGCCCCACCCGGGGATCTACTCCAAATACAGTGACCAAACCCACACACTATTGTGGATGCCAAGAAGTGCATGCTGTCAGGAGCCTGATATAGCTGTCCTCTGAGAGGCTGTGCCAGAGCCCAACAAATACAGAGGCTGATGCTAGCAGCCAACCATTGGACTGAGCATGGGATCTCCAATGGAGGAGTTAGAGAAAGGACTGAAAGAGCTGAAGGGGTTTGCAACCTCATAGGAAGAAGAACAATATCAACCAACCAGAGTACCCAGGGACTAAACCTCCAACTAAAAAGTACACATGGAGTAATCCTTGGTTTCAGCTGCATAGGTAGCAGAGGATGGACTTGTCAGGCAACAGTGGGAGGAGAGGCCCATGGTCGTATGAAAGCTTGATGCTCCAGTGTAGGGGAATGCCAGGGCGAGGAGGCCAGAGTGGATGGGTTGGTGGAGGAACACCCTCATAGAAGCAGGGGGATGGGATAGCGGGATTTGAGGGAGGAAGAACAGGGAAAGGGGATAACATTTGGGAGGTGTTCTTCAGGGGACACTCCCTAGAACTAGTCCTTGAACAATGGGATAAATTTGAACAGGAACAAGTTAACCTACATTTATGATCAGTCATTTTCCTCTACTTAAATTTCACCTGTTTGCAGGACTCTTCCTGGTGTCACCAGTGTCATTCCATCTCCAGACAACACCCATACACAAGAGGTCTGGATAGGATTAGTGAGTTATGAAAAATCTGAGTCTTCATTGATTACAGATGTGTGTTTAAGACAAGCTCAAACCATTGCTCTTTTTATTTTTGGTTTAAAAACAACTTGGCAATTATATTTTCAAACAGACTTCCAACTACTCTATTACCCTTGCAGTAGCATCTCATTGGATAATCAAGGGATTATCCAATCCCTTCACATCACTTGACAGGACTTTGACCATCTCATCAGAATACTTCTGCATTAGGAAACTCTAAAAATTTTAATGTGGACCAGCACCCCACCCCCTCTGTATATCCAGCTCATCCACTCTCTTTCCTCTCTATATACTCGTTTGTCAAACTAATCTTTTTCTCTTTCTTTTAGGAATTATAATGTTTTGATTATACACTACTTTCTACACTTTTTGCTCTACTCTCTGGAATAATTCTCTGTATTTCTTCCACATCTACTTTACTTAAAATAAAGCAGGAGAAAATTATTACTCAAGTAATACAAAGCTGTATAACCAAGACAATTGGCTTATTGAGATCAGCAAACAGACCCTGCCAACAATGTCATATCTTTTCAACTTCCAAGTTTTTTGTTTCAGAATTCATTTTTTTGTTCTTTCTGTAGAAATCTTTCTTTCCTCAATAGAGACTTTTAGAGAGATACACAGTTATAATGATAAATTTATTCCCAAAATACCCTTGAGTACTTTATATGTCTCCATTTAAACTATCTAGAGATTTTTAAAAATAATACCATGTTACCTATTTCTGATGAAAGTGTTCACATGCTTCCCCTTTTATTGGTCTAAATAGATGAAATCTTTCTCAAAATTACTGTTTTCTTCTTTTTTTCTTCTCTAATTTAGAGGGTAGTGTAGAAATTCTAAATGCTTACTATATGTTTGGAGAAAAAGCTGAAAACATTTAAAGTATTTAAATTTGTTGATTTTTTTAAAAAATGTAATACATAGAAGATCTCTATACTTGAATTTACAACAGAACTTAGGGGAAAACTATGACAAATATGTAAAAATAAGTATGAATCTAGATAAGTGTTACCAATAAGTTTAATATAAAAAGGTACATTTAGAATGAGAAGGTTGAAAATAGAAGGATTTAATTCAAGTCAGGGGTGTTTTGAATCTCACTGACTCTAGAACAATGATGATGTTGGAAACCTAACAAACTCACACATGCGCTCTCTTGATGTGTTAGTTTATTTCCTGTTTCTCTTCCCCACAGTACCAGATTTGATTTTTATTTTGTCCACTACATGTTTTCACATTGGAAAAGATTTCAAAACTTTATAAGAATCAGATGCAAGGTATAAAGCTATTGAGGCATGAGTCCACAAAGCCTCACTTAGTTGACAATCACCATGATGTTCCAAATCTAATTATGACTAAGTGAGAGTAATGTCTTCTCTCTCTCTGTGTTATCAAATTATGGAGCCTTTGGTAAGTCCTACTGAGTGTTCATGCATCCAAGTTCTCTACATTTGAAAATATCAGAAACCAGGTTTCATCAGAGCTTACTTGGTTCAAGTTCTCATTAGGTCTACTGGATAGATCTAGAATGCCATATCTCCATTTTTTCTATAGAACAGGTTTTTTTTTCAATTTTTATTTTCCCTATAGCACATTTGCCTTATAAAAATCCATTCCTCCTCTTTCTTTGACCTGTAAATAAGGCATGCAGAGAAAAAGAGAACGGCTTCTAAGTTCAAAGCTTACCTCTAATAACTATTAACATTAGGATGTTAATATCTTCAAACTGTGTTCTCCTAATTTAGACAGAAATTGTAATGGTTATTTTTAGACGATCACATTATGGACAAGCTACTTAAGGGAAGAGTCATTTATTTTAGCTTGTGATTTGATAGGATGCAATCCATCGTGGGAAAGGAGCCATAGAAGCAGAGGGCTCCATGACGGCGAGAGCGTGCTGCTGTGACTTTTCACCTCCTCACATTTTAGTGGAACTAAAAGCAGAAAGGGCATATAAAATGGTTGCATTGTAAGCCTCAAGATCTACCCATCCTCATTCTTCTAGCTATGTCCTATCTGCTGAAGCTTCCACAGCCTTCTCAAACAGCACTACCGCACAGGGACCAAATGTTCAACTACATGAGCATATGGGGCACATTTTATGATCAAACCATATGAACAGTCATAATACCAGTATTATGGAGTTGTGGTAAGCATTAAGTCAGATAACTAGCATAACAATATCAACACAGTACATATCGTATAATGTAGTAAGCACTCAACAAATGTTAGAATTTATTATCATTTCTATACGCCAAGATTGTTTACTATGGAAATGCTGGGGAAAAAAAAAACAAGGTAAAGAATTAAGACAGCTAGCAGTTACTCAATTTAAAGATCACCATGTTTAATATTCACATACACAGAAACTACCATGTGTCCTTGTATGTTACAGCACACTACTTATAAATTGTCATCTTATGTAGTAGGACTCATAAATATAGAAAACTAACCTGTAACCTATTATATGCAAGTATTTGCAAACTTGTCAGTTTCTAATACCATCTTTATCTTGAAGAATATAAAAAGGAATCAGGCTTAAGGTTGATGGTTTTCTTATCAGTTTTAAGCTAAAAAAATATTCATAAGAAATAATAAGTGAAGTAACAGTCCTTTAGTTTGAATTATGCATCCTGTGAAGGTATTTTTTTTAAGGCTTTTTATAATTGCAATGTCCCATTAACCTTTCACAGGGTATCTGTGCTATAGTTTTGTGGATCTCCCGTTTACTGTAGAATCAGTCTAACCCATGAAAACACTTGAAATCTCACTTAACTAAAAGACACACTGAAGAAAGTGTGCGAGTGTGGAGTGACTATGTGACAACATACACTTCTCTGGTAATAGACTCTTCCCTGAACACATCCTGTGGATTTGGCTCTGGGCACAGAGACCTTGTTTGATTGTTTCTTATTCTACTTGCTCATTCACTCCTGTATTGACTTACTCTGTCCTTACTACCATAACCACCACGGCCCTCTCATACCAAAGGAGCCACATATAACAGACATCAGTTAAATAATCTCACAATCTTAAACGATTCATCTTTAACAGGGGGAATTAGCTAAAAAAGAAAGTTTTACCACCTAGCAGTAAAAAGCATAAATAACATGAAGGGCACAGCCTATGGAAACATGCAGATAACTGGCCTGTGCTCATCTTGGAAGTGGCCAAAAAGGGTCCTTAAAGGACATGATGTCGAATTAAATTGACTCTTACTATGTGAAGTGTAGATCCTTAGTAGGGAGGGTTCCATAGGAATCTAGATAAATGTAGGATTTGCTTCAGTTTCTACATATAGTCGCTGCAAGACTTAATGCAAGTGCTTATTTGTGCTCGATATTTGGGGAAGGTCAGCTCCTTTTTATATCTCTGACTTTCACTGTATTCTGTACCCTTGAGTCGTTTTGCTCTTCACTGAACCTGTGCTGGAGCCCATCTGTAGCCTTGATGCAACCATGCTTTTGAATACGTTACTGGGTTCTTTTCCCTACCACCCTTCTCCACCCTTATCCCTTCCAACCTCTCAAATACTAGGTAGGAGAGAAAGGTTAGAGGGGAAAGGAGAAGTCAATATCATTAGACTACTGCTGATTAGGGGTGTTCAGTTCCTTGGAGGGCAAGTCCAATCTTCATCATCAGGATACATCCGACCAGCAATCAGCAACCAGCAACAGCAGCAAGAACAACAACAGCAGAGACAGAAGCAGGGGAGCTGCAGCCTCTGCCTCTCTCAGGGCTCTGTCAATTTTTGCCCTCTCAGAGTCCCCAGAATTCCAAACGTCACCTGTCTTCAGTTGGCAAAATCATGCCCCTGCCAGAGCATAAGACAAATCATAGTTAGCTGCTGTGGACAATCTGAAGCAGCCCCATATGTATATCCCACACCTGGGATAAAAAACAAAAACATCACACAACATTTCTATGTTTTAAAAGAGAACAAAATCCCCACTCTACTAGGACATATACTTAATAACTCTCAAAGAGTTGACCTCACATGGTCACAGCAGAAAGCTGAGAATATTCTAGAATATCAGTAAGAAAGTAGACAGGAAGTCTAGTGTACCAATTCTCACCAGATGCTCTGTGGCAGCCAGGTAGTTTTTAGGTCACCCATCCATAAATTGCTTCATTCAAAATATAGTCTATCCAGTACCACATTTTTAAAGGTGTCCTTCTCTTAAAAGCCCTTTTTTTCTGAGAATGGCGTGTCAATTACATCAGAAATAATACTGCAATAGGAAGCAAGCAAAGCGAGAAAGTTGTCAGCAGTAAAGACAAGATGCTTCATAGAGTCAAAAATAGAGGAACTTGGGAGATACACAACATAAGAAAATCATTGCCTAATGGTCACTTTGCCCTCCCGTCTTTGCAAATGGTAGCTTCAAGTTCTATTCAAATGGTGTGCGGGCTTTCATGGCTGTCATCAATTTGCTATCACCACCCCCTGTAAGTGATGTGATCACTGATCATTACAATTAGTGCCCATTAGTATAGAGTAAAATTAGAGTTTCAGTCATATAGAATTGCCCATTATGTCCATAAAATACACAAAGTTCATCACTTATGATTATCATTACCATAACGAATTCAAAGGGAATTATGAAGGACCTGTCACTTTATAATGGTGCCACATGGGAATATCAAAGATGACAGAGCAACTGTCAAAGCTCAATATTCTGATACAGGCCACATTTTAAATGTAAAAGATGAAGAATTGGGGTAGAAAAATGTTTACTACATAGGAACGTTGAGAAGACACATAGAAAAGGAAAATTGAAGAATAAAATTAGTAAGAATGTATTTGATAAAGCTGTGTTTTTAATAGGCACATGCCCCTGGGTTTTTGTTTAAATGTATAAGCTATTCAGAGTGGAAGTGCAGAGTTATAAAAGACCAATGTGAGTGCAATTCTTACCCTGACATTTTAATTACAGTAGAAATTGGCCAATTGTAATATTCTTGATGATAATGATTGTTAACAATCAGAGCTAAATGAATGCATTTTAAACTGAAGTCTGAGACTTCAAAGGATACAAGCTGCTAGTATAAAGCTCCATCTTCTATCTTAGATAGTGCACTGACCCTGAGTTTAGAATCTGCTAGGATGAGAAGAGCAGAAAGATGGAAGAGACCTAAATCATCTGTAATTGTCCAGCTCTCTTTCCCCTCCTGCACTGCCAAATGCAAATTATAAGATCAATCACTAAAAGTATATGTAATATAAAAAAAAGTCCACTTTGTGGACCTCAGTTACTATTGAAAATTATTTGTGTTGCCACAAGATGACACCAACCCAGTATATATTTCAGGCATTTGAATAAAGCACTCGCTCTTCAAAATCATGAGCCTAGGTATAGCAGTAGTAAAAAATAGTTTCTATCCGATTCCTGTGGCCATGTTATTTTAATAGCTCCCTGTGTCTCTTTTCTACCATTCCCAACAGATGTGAATGCATTGGTGCACCCCAGCAGTTCTCAGCCTGTGGGTGGCAACCGCTTTGGGAGAATCACATATCAGATATCCTGCATATCAGATATTTACATTACAATTCATAACAGTATTAAAAGTACAGTTCTGAAGAGCAATGGATTACTTTTATGGTTAATGGAGGGAGTCACCAAAATATGAGGAAATGTATTAAAGGCTCCCAGAATTATGGAGGTTGAGGACCACTACAGTATTCGTTCTCCTTATACTTAATCCTCAGTATACTCACTCAGTATTTCAAGAATGAGATTATATTATTATACTTTCCTTTGCTCACACTATTCATACCATATTTTATATCTTCTTTCGTATTTGTCTTAGAATATATTTAATAATGTGGACAGATTTTAGGGTATACTTCATTTATAGTCATTTATATTATTAAATTACAGTTGTATTAATTCAATTAAGCCAAACAATAATGGATTTGTTTTGTTTTGTTTTTTTAATTTTTTTGGTTTTTTGTTTTTGGGGTTTTTTTTTTTCTGTTGCTACTGGTAGTTTCTCCTTTTTTTTCTTTTTATTTATTCTTCTCTTATACAATACATTCCAACTGCAGTTCCACCTCCTCCACTCCTCTCAGAACTTTCTCTCCTTCCTCTCTTCTCCAGACCGTCCACTTTCCTTCAGAAAAGAGCAGTCCTCCCAAGGATATCAACTGAACACAGCATAAGAAGCCACAATAGCACTAGGCGCAAACCCTCATATCAAGGCTGAACATAGCAGCCCAGTAGGATGAAAAAGGTCCCAAAAGCATGAAAAAGAGTCAGACACATCCCCACTCCCACTGTTAGGAGTCCTACAAAAAACCCAGGTTAAACAACCATAGCATATATGCAGAGAATGTAGTGAAGACCCATGCAGGCTCCATGATTACTGCTAAAGTCCTATGAGTCACTGTGAGCCCTGGTTAGTTCAGTCTGTGGCCCATATTCTACTGGTGTCCCACAATCCATCCTCTTCTCAGTTCTTGGGGATTCTCCAAACTCTACCTAGTATTAGCCTTCATCAACTGCTGGATGAAGCCTCTCTAAGGATGATTGTGCTGGGCATCAATGAATGAATATATAAGAATATCATTAGGAAACATTTCATTGACTTTTTTTTCTGATTGTGTTTGAGTCCACCCTAGATCTCTGGACTATCCATGCACCAGTTTCTGGCCATAAAGCAGTGTCAGGTATCTGCTTCCTCTAGTGGCATGGGCCTCAATTTAGACAAGTCATTGGTTGGTCTTTCCCACAAGTTCTAGGCCACCATTGATCCAGCATATCTTGAAGAACTCCAATTCCAGAATTTGGGAGGTAGAGATAAAAAGATCAGGAGTTTGAGATCATCCACAGCTGTGTAATGAGTTCCAACATTGATCCTTTAAATAAATTCTCTCTTAACTTTATCCATTTGTAGATGTTTAGTATTATGCATTTATTTGCTCAAACTGAATCTTAGAGTATTTAATACAATTTATATTTCTGACAGTATATAACAACATATTACCATACTTAGATTCTTGCCTAAAATACTGGAAAGTGGTATTTTATTTTAATGTCTTTGTTTTGAAATCATGAGGGTGGTTTATCATTTTTACATACAGAGATTAGCAATTTACATGTCTTTATCCATGTCTTTTGCATTTTAAGCTTTATTATCTGTGGGACTGGTGACATTTCTTTTTCTCTTCAATGGTTTTATCAGGGTACCATGTCTAAAATAATACAATTTTTTCATCTAAAATGTGACTTCATTAGTCTTAGTATATTCACAATTCTAAAATCATCACAATCTAATTGCATACTCTTTCGTGTTTTAAAAATATTATTTTAATTCTGTGTATGTCTCTGTGTGTGCATCAGTACGTGCATATGGGTTCAGGTGCCTGTAGAGGCTGACTGAAGTAGGCAGACTTTCCTGGAGCTCGAGTTTCAGGCATCTATTGGTTGCCTGATGTGTGTGGGTTATTGGAAACAAACTGGGTCTTACTTGCTCTCTCTTAACTTCTGACCCATCTCTCCTGCCACAAACCTTGTATGAGTTCAATACCTGCCACAAGAACCACATGCACATAACCAGTCATTACCTGTTCCTTTACACTATCACTAATCCAGATGCAAATAACATGGATCTACTTTTGCATAGAAAAAATTTCAAGTCCTAAATGGTTCATATATATGAAATCCTTTGGTGATATATATGTGTGATGTGTGTATACACACATATGTGTATATGTATATGCATATGTATATGATGATGTAGATGTATATGATGTAGATGTATATATATTGCATTGACAATTTCTTTCAGCTCTGTCCAACTCAATGGGAGCCAATCAACTATTTTTCAAAACAATTCTAAATACCTTAATACCAGAGATCAGCTGTTGCAAAATTTCTAAATTGTTCTTATGGCTTGCTGTTGTGGCTTTTTAATTTTGGCTACTGTAATGGTTATAAAGTAGGATGTCATTTCTCTGATGATTTATGATGAACATATTTATACACGTCTTGTTTTTATTTGTGTATATAGGTTAGATAAATACCTGTTCAAATATGTTACCTATTTTCAAGTTATCTCATTTGTCTCATTACTATTGAGTCGTAAGTGCCCTTTACATATTCTGTCAAAACAAAAAACAAACAAACCAAAAATAGCCTTTATGCATATTTTTTAAGCCACACAAGTGTTTTATTCAAATACTACTTCCAATTTTTGGATCGCTATGCCTTTGGTGTAAGTAACTGAACAATTATTGCTTAACCCAAGACAAGGAGGAGTTATTTCTATTTCTATGCTGTCTTTAAATAATTTCATAGTATTTTTATTTTTACATTTACCTCCTATATTGAGTCATAAGCTTGCCAGTGAATATCAACATTCAGTCCTTAATAGAGGAAACATATTCAGTTATGTTTCACTATTTATGTTGGTTGTAAATTTGTCATTTAGGCCTTTTGTCAGACTGAGGCAGCTCCTTTCTTTGCCAAGTTTATTGAGTGTCTTTAACATGAAAGCATATTGGATTTTGTGAAATTTTCTCCATGTATTGAGGTGGCCATATGGGGCTTGAGTCTATGAGTGCTACTAAAGTCATCTTGAATATTTCAAACATGGGATTTTGACCGATTACTGTATTTAATCTGCCAATATTTTTTTTGAAAATTTTGGTGCAATACTCAAGCACTACTGTTCAGCTTCCTTTTATTATAGTGTCTCTGCTTATATTGTGTAGCTAATCCCAATGGCATAGAATAAACTGGGAACTGTCCCTTCTTACTCTTATAGGAAGTACTAGTAGTAGCAGTGCATAATGGTAGAGAACATGACAAAAGGTACAATAACTTGAGTTTTTATTTTTAGATTTTAATTTAATAGTTCAGGTTCTTTACCTATTATGTATATTAGGTGATCAAAGTTTCCTTGAGTCATATTTTTCTTGTGCTATATTTCTAGAACATTGTTGATTTCTACCATTTTTTTTTAATTTTTTGGCATAGAGCTACTCGATGTTCTCTTATTATTCCCTTTTCATGTCTGTAAATGAGAACTGCTTGTTTTTATGCTCCACGTGTCTGAAATTCCCAGAGTGAGACCCCTTTTCCTCTCTCTTTATACCAACATTAAATCAATACTGCTAATTATACAGATTTTATTGAAGAGTTGTGGTGAACTCTATGCAATTTGAGTTCAGACATAAAATAACTTCGATTTGAATTTCAGATAGACTTCCTATAAATGATATGGATTGGGACATCTGATTTTAGAGACTGTTGCAATCACTTACCAGCTGTGTGGGGTTAATATTGATGCCGGTGCGCAGTTGCTCGGAGTGTGTTTGCTCCCACTGTGGCAGCGCTGAACATACCATTGCATATTGATTGGATTCTTTATCAACCATGGGGAGTTTTCTTTTGCTCTTTTTCTTTTTTGACTAGTTTCTGTATTGTTTTAGATTTCCTTCTTGTTCCTAAAATCCTACTCCACCTCAAACTGTGTTACTTTTTAATATTTAACATTTTAGCAAAACGGATTTGCTTTCTCTTTGACTTATAATTTGAGTTCTTTCTTTCTTTTTCTAAGAAAATAAAGTATATAGTAGATATTGGCTTTCCATTTTCATTCTAATAGTCTTCATTTCAAAACATCCAGCTCTCATCTTTTTTGTTTCATACTATTTTACCAAGTCATATCTCATAGCCTTGACTCTGTTTTAAACATTTATTGTAAATCTGAAGCTCTAAAGTGGTATTCATTTCCAGAAAAAAAAAAAATCTCTTCCTTTTCACCCCTGTCTCCTTCTCCTTTTTCCTGTGTTGCCTTTTGATTTTCCTGGTTTCTCCCCTTTCTTTTTTCTTTTGCTTTTTCTTTCCTTTTCTTTATCTGTTTACTTTGCCACAGGGAAGGCATATGTTTAAGGACTTCTATTGTTTATATTTCCTCTTTAGGTGAGGAAAAACTCTATACAGTTTACTGTATATAAAATTAATGTTTTTCTCTTAGACTTCTTCAAATAAAAAAGATCTTTAATCTCTCATTTCCCCCTTGGATAAATTGAGTCTTTTGCCTGAGACTAATATTAGATATTGTCTTAGTTTTAATGAGAACTGGCTTCCATAGTCTCACATATTTGAACAGCTAGCCCCCAGTAATTGTATTGTTTGGGGGAGCTTATGGAACCTTTAGGAGGTGAAGTTTCCAGAGAGATGTGCATCACTGTAGGTGGGTTTGGGGGGGGGGGGTTATAACCACACCCTTCTGCTCTGTCTGCTTCCTGTATGAGTGAACTGTGATCTCTCAGCCTCCTGCTTCTGCTTTCATCCCCCCCTCCCCCCACCAATTATGATCATTGAGCCTCCTGAAACTTAAAGCCAAAATAACGTCTTCTTTTATTTGGTTTGGGTCATGATAGTTTCTCGCAGCAACAAGTACAAGTGACTAATAGGTGTCCTTGGTTTATTAACTGTCTTCAAAGGGGAACACGTTACCCCAGCTTACCCATGATGACGATCTGAGAAAATGCATCAGGGGAGTAAGGTCGTCTAATTCACATTCATTAATTTTTAAGAAAGTAAACCTGCTATCTTCTAATTTCTTCTAGTGAATAAGTTTTCCAAGAATATTTCTAAGATGCATAGACTAATATTGGTCAGATGAAAAGATAATATCATTCACACTTCTTCATTTTCTTAGCTTGTGTGTATTTCTGTCCAGTGACCTCTTGCTACCAACTGGAGGTGTTTTTGTGAATTCTCTTCTACATGGTTTTGTTTAGGTAGGAATGGCATGCATGAAAATACTGGAAAAAACCCTACCCCCATTCATTTTTTCCCACCTTATTCTCTTATAGGTGGGACTACATCATTCTAGGAATGCTAGGCTTTCTGCTTCTCCAGTACCACAACTCCTTTTCAATATGTAGACCTGATCCCATCACGGCCTAGAAAATGACAGTATTAGGAGCCCCAAGGCTTCAGACCTCACTGCAGAAAGAAATATCCTCGAGGGCACAATTCATGTTATGTGAATTTTTTGTCTCAAAAAATGGAATTTTCATTTTTTTTGTTTTTGTTGTGTGTGTGAGTGTGCATGTGTGTGTGTGTATTAAAGAAACAGAGAAATTTACAGAAATAAGTAATCATTCTTTACAAGAACTCTCAAAAAAAGACCTTTTAATATAATAGTATACAGAAATAAAATCATCCTTCACATACGTTGGTTTTCAAACAAAACTTGATATTTGGTGTAGAGTGGGTTGTGTCAATTTAAAATATTTTTTTTTATTCAAGTGCCATTTGTGTAAAGAGTCTCTCTTTTCCTTTTGTGTGTGTGTGTGTGTGTATGTGTGTGTGTGAAAAGATTTCTAGGGAGTTGAAATATATGTCATCTTGTAAGATGGCCGTAATGAGAAGTCCAAGTCAGCCCATGCACAAATGCAAATTGGAAAAGAGTTGCTCTGGAACTTGACGAGTCCTCCATTTTAAATCTTAATTAATATTCCAGTCTTGGCTTCCAATAGGTAGTCTTCATTTCATGATTTCTCAGCACTGTGGCCATTGCTACATCTCAGTGGGTTTCTCCTGGGGGAAGTCAAGCCTGCCTTCTTTGACCTTCTGCTCTTTTGTCAGAGAGTCCTCTTTATTTGGTATTCATCCGTGACATTGTCTGGGAAGGGTCAGCAACCCTAGCCTTTGTCTGTTTGACCTGAGCTAGAGAGTTGGCAGATGAGAGAAAACAATCACAGCCCCTGCCACTGCCCTGGTCAGGCGTTTACAGTTCATGCTTCCCTCCACAAAGCACCCTCACTGCCCTGGTCAAGCATGTATGGTTCATGCTTCTTTCTGCAAAGCATCCTCACTGCCCTGGTCAGGAGCTCACAGCTCAGACTTCTCTCCGTAAAGGATCATCAACATCAACATGTTGTCTCCACGGCCATAAATTTGCAATGTGATGAGACACAACCAGATGTTGCCGGACGTGAACTGACTCACAAAGCAGCTCTCTCCTGCTCTGCTCCTCTTTCCCGCTCACAGTAGCTGAGTGGCCATTTACTCCTTCACACCCACAGGGAGCTTCGGTGGTTTGGATGGAAGTCTGTCATTTTCAGAAGCAATTTTATTTTTCCAACCTGAGTACTGAAGTGCTCATTATTCCTCTTCCACAGAGATCTTTTGTTCTTTATACTTCCTGTGTGGCCTAAGGGGGGAAAAACATTTCTTGATTTCTTTGTCTAGTAGTGGCAGATGTAACGCGGTAGTATGCATGCTGTGACAAGGACAATAGGTTGTCCGTTTCTACTCCTTTATCTGACCTCTGGATCTGGAGCTTGAGTTTTATATATGATTCCAATTATTTGGAATATGTTCAGAGTAATCCAAAACCCTAGGACATAGGCCATTTCAATAAATGTTCTTTGAGTCCCTTTGGGTTCTTGCATATACTTTCTTCTTCAGTGAATTAGCTTCAGAAGATAAACAAATGATCCCAGCTCCACTAATCTGCTATTCATGCCAGACCCTAGTACTATTCTGGGATGTGTTATACTTCTTCAGGAAACCATGAGCTGATTGGCTGGTTATAATATATTAATAAATGCATAATTCTAACCTTGGTGCTTCAGGAATAAATCCAGCTAAATTTAAAGCAGAATTTAATCAAAATAAAAACAGACCTCAAAAGGCAATTAGGACGTAGGAGATGGCTCGGTTTGTAAAGATTTTGCCAGAGAAGCATAAAGTCTTGAGTTCAGATCCCCCATTACCACATAAAAAAAAAAAATGAGAGACAAGTGAAGCAGATCTTTTGGGCTTCCTGGCCAGCCAGACTAGCTAATCCATACAAACACACACACACACACACACAAACACACATGTACCACACATTGTATATAATCTGTCATCATGAATAGTTCTTTTTCTGATTTCCAGCTATTTCTTATAAAACTGGAGTATGTACCAGTCAGTCACTTAACCATATTGTTCAGAAGATCATATAGATAGAAAGAGATATAGATAGAAAGAGAGATATAGATGATATAGATTATAGATATAGATGTAATATATATATATATATATATATATATATATATATATAGAGAGAGAGAGAGAGAGAGAGATTAGATATGAACATGGAAATGGACAAAATATGGATATGGATATGGATATAGATATAGTGTGTGTGGATATATAGGTATAGATAGATATGTATAGATAGATATAGATTTGTAGATAGATATAGATACATGGTTCTTCTTAAAGAGACCTCTGAATTGTCTGTGAAAAAGACACCAAGTGTTTTCTATTTTACAGTCTTACCTGTTTTCCTTTCCATTTGCTATTAGTTTGAGGTAATTATTACATTATCTCATAATACCAAGTAATTGGCTCTTTCCATAGGATGAGTAGAGCCAGGAAAGGACAAAAATAATTGCAGTGGCTGTGGACTTGTGAAGGCAAGACCATTTCATTAATAGTAAGAATTCTCTAAGATACTTCGATATTTCAGGGGGGAAAAGTCTCTAGGCTTGTATACTTCATTTCTTATTGTTATCATTAGTGTATGTTGTAATTCTATTTTAAAATTAAGATTTTTTTAAATTTTTACATGAAAATTTGTATCCAGGTAAAGTGTTTAAAAGTTTTTTCATATATATTTTGAAATATTACATTTAGATTTACTTTGTAGTTTGAGTTTTTCTTATTACCTGAAATTAAATTCCAATGTCCTAGTCTATTTGAATATTGAATATTGCCACATTAGTTTTGTTTAGTAGCTACAACCTTGAATATCAGTTAGGAAACAGAAACTTAAATCTAGTCCATTAGACCACTATACCTCCCTAGCAAATGCATCACTTTGAATCCTGGCCTTCAGAATATTAGCTTCAACTAATTTGAAAGAGTATGAGTATGCATGTTCATTCCTAAAGACTAGGGTTTAAATCACTGAGGATTAGGTCCAGGCAGAAAAGAAACTCAAGTGTGCTGAAGTCTCACACTATTCCAAAGAAAGGACCAGAACTACCCTCTCTCCAATTCATTCTGTCTCTGTTCCCAAAGCACAAGGCAGAAGAAATCTGTGGCTGATTCTCGATGATTTCCTGTTACCTTGCCCAATATCATGCACATCAAAGGTATGTCTTAAAACATTGCCTAAATGTTGAATGGATGAATAACTAGATGACTGTCAGAAGGCTCCCTGGGTCTTCTTATTCTGTAATTTCATTGAAATAATAAGGATACTCTTGGGTGAATATGAAAACAAATACTGAGTGTCTGCTTGGCTAGATGCTCAAGGTTATCTCTGACTTGATGGGAACACTGTCACAGAATACTTTCCAATGAGCTCAAAAAGTAGCTGGATCATGCAAGGAGACAATCTTAGTATGGAGGATGATGCAGGAAAGAGCAGCGACTTCTGAACAAGTTGTGTCCCAGAAGGGAGGCTGTCACTGTTTCCATAACCAAATGTAGAAGTGTAGGGAGATTCATCAGTCTGTACATCAAGAATTCAAAAAGGCGGGCACTCAAAGCTCTCGGGGACCAAGGCCTGTCTATTGTGACTGGTAATCCAAGTGAGTTTGGGTTAAAAGGGGTTAACAGCCCTCTGCTGTAACACATGATTGGTCTTTATGAGGTTGAAGCTCTTGTCTGTTTGAGGCCTACAGATGATGCTAAAGAGCCAATAATGACAGCAATTCAAAGCAATCTAATTATGCAAACGGGAGGCTAAACAATTTCATCATCCTTAAATTAGATTGTCCTAATGAGATAAAGACACCAATTAATCCTGAATTAATTTCAATAGCCTATTTCAGGCAAACACTTTAATATGCAAATGTAAATGAGAAACAAAGCCTACTGTAGAATGCCAGAGTTCAGAACCTCTCTCTTCACAGCTGCAGCGGGTGTAAATAGTGCCTAATGAGTTTGCATGGAAAGACACAACCAGTTGAAAATTTTAGACTTCATAAAGCACAGCCGGTGCCTCAGGTATACTGGATGTGTCTGGAGTCAGGCATATGAGAAGGGAGAGTTTTTCAGGGGAATGTTGTGGGGAGGTAGATACACATTTCCAGAGTCATGCTTACTTTTTTCCAACCAAAAAAACAGAACAGTTGTTTAGGTAAGTCTTCATCTGTTTGTCCGCATGTGTGTGCATATGTCTGTGTATGTGTGTGGTTTCATGTGTTTATATGTGTGTGTGTGTGTGTGTGTGTGTAAGCATGTGTGATGAAGAGAAGCTAGAGAGTAGAAATGATGAGGCAATGACATTAGACAGGAGGGGACATTGAGAAGATACTTTTTAATGAGTTGATGTTTAGAGAGCCAAGTTGCCATAACATGCATCTGGACAGAAGTCTCTTCTGTACATGAAGTTGATTTTTAATTAGTGACCACTTAATCATTTTCAATTAGCCATCCCTGACCCATTTGATATTTCTAAATAATTAATTTCCTAAATAAGACATGGGAACGGATTCAAAAATCTTAGTTGCTTATGCAGAATCCAAAGGTCTGTGATTTTAATGATATCTGGCTGGAGAGCTCTTTGATGAGCTAATTCCTTTATAACTAACAGTATTTTCTCATAGGCAATCAGCAAGATCATAATCTGTCCTCCTGCTTAGGCAGGAAAGTGATCGCTGGTGTGAGGAATGAATTCAAAGTGAAATGAAGAGAACGGAGCTCCTCTTGGGTGTCTGTCTTAAACTACCTAGATCTTGGGTTAAAGGAATTAATGACCAATGGCCAAATTCCTTGTCTTCATGGCATTATAAGCTAAGGGGGAAAAATTAATGTTGATGGCAGACTCAGCCCTAAACAACATATTTACATTACTACTCTAAGGCTCAGGAAATATGCCAGAAAGGGAGCAGAAAGTATATAAGATCAGCAATACAAGAGGAAGGGTTGTGAATGCCATCTTCTAGATTCAATACAATGATTATAATAAAGAATCTATGACTGTTAAATCAGCCCTCAGGCCATATTAATTAGTCATGGAACAGGGAGGAGCTCATGGAGTCCCATGTTTTATTTGTTTGTTTGTTTTTTGTTTTTTGTACCACTGTTGGCTATTTGCAGATTCTGAGAAAAGGTGAGTACTCACTGCTGAGATGCTCTATCTCTAATGGATAGCTCCAGACCCATGGGCACATAAAGTGACCTTATTAAACTCAACAGGTTTAGAAAACAAATAGTCATGAAAGAATGAGGAGGGGCTTGAAGGAGAAGAAGGGGTGGAGAAGGCTGGTGAAAGATGAGAAGTTGGATGTAAGAGTGTTCAATTTGCATTATATACATATTGAAATTGTCTAAGAATAAATTTCATTTGGGAAAATGAGAAAATATAGGATGCCCACACAATGTTTGGGACATATTCATACTAAAATATTAATGTTTGAAATAAAAAAATTTGTTAGAGTGTCTTTAGTTGCTAAGTCAAGCAATTCTAATAATGCCACATAAATAATAAGTGCCCAAGAAGTATTTGTTAAAGATAACTGATTAATCTCAGTCATCGGAGAGTTAAAATACCATTTGCAAAAGGATAACAGCATATACATTCAAGACAATAACTATATTTTTATGGACTGAACTACTTTTGGATCAAGATCCTCTGAGGTATATCAGATAGACTGTAAGCTGGATGTTTCCAAAACATGAGTTTCCCTGATGGAGATACCTACCTTTCTTTATCTGCTTCAGGTAGATGCTATCACACTGTTCCTGAAGAATCCAGAAGAGAGCAAGGGAAACTGGATTCCTCTTTTACAATACCTTGATGTATAATGTAAACTTGGTTCACAGATATAAAACCACCACCACTGGGCAGAAAGATGATCCACACAGATATAATACTTTCTTAATCCTGGAGTCAGATGGGCCTATGGTGAAACTTTGCTGTATCAGGTTAGAACTCAGGAAATTCTTAAGAGTGGACTATAGCTCAGAAAGAGTGCTTGGCTATCCTGCATGACACCCTCCATTCATTCAGCAGGGCTGCTCCTCAGTTCACAAAAAAGAAGGAAGGGAGTAAGGAAGGGAAGGAGGAAGGAAGGATGGAAGGGTGGAAGGAGGGACTCATAGACCCCCAATAAGAATTCTGAGTTTCAATTGCCTAATCTGCAAAATGGGGCCTTTTCGTAATATTATGAGTTACAGTAGTAGGAACTGTGTGACAGAAGGACAGAGCAGCAGTTTGGTAATTGCTGGAAGAAGTTCCACTTACTTACCAAGTGCTGGAGTCAAACATTTTAAAGACCTTTAAAGAAGTCAACACGGGGTTTAAAAAGAAAATGATTTAACTTCCTACAGCTTGTTCTCCACGTCCTACAGCCAAAGCATGCAGTGTCTTCAGCAATGAGGGTCTGACCATCAAGCTACGGTGGGCCTCCACCAGCAAGGGCAAGAAGCACTGCTGTTTAGAGTTCTCTGTGGCCATCCTGATCAATAGCTTATAGACAGGAATCCTTCATTGACATTGAGATTTTTTTTGTTTAATTACCTATGGCTTCTTGTGTCCTCTGGGGCATCATCGCTCTGTGCAACCTCCCTTCTAACTCCTTTTGTAAATTATATTTTAAAAATGCTTACAAAATACTAGGTCCCTATGGGGCTTTCCCATATCCACAGTGTTGGTTATAGCTGCACTTTCTCCTACCCTCCCGAAGCCTCCCAAATGAAACCTCTTTACTGTCATTGTTCACTTCTCCTTTCCAGGATCCCCCCTCCCAGAGTTCATTCCCCCATCCACCCTGCCCTACTGTTCTCCTTCTCTTGTAGCCTCTTCCTCCTCTTCTCCCCCTTTTCTCTGACAGCCACTCTGTTTTCCTGACCTCTGTCTGTACTCCATGTTAAACGCACCGTTCTTAGAATTCCTAGCTAGCATCCACATGTGAAAGAGAAGCAGTACTTTTTTTTTCCAGTTCTGAGTTAACACACTCAGCATAATATTTTCCAGTTTCTCCCATTATCCAGAAAAATTTGTAATTCCATTTTTCTATTTAATTCATATTTTATTTCTATGTTTAATTAATTAATCATTTTAATTACTTACATCCCAAACGTTGCCCCCTGCTGGTCCCTCCTCCAAGAGTTCTTTCCCCCCATCCACCCTCTTCTTTGCCTTTTCTTTATAGCTGAATAAAATTCCCCTCTATTTATACAACACGATTTTATCAGCCATTCATCAGCGGATGACGGCTATTTCCATTTCCTGGCAATTTTGAAGAGTACAGCAATGAACATTGATGTGAAAGTATCTCTCTAATAGAATATAGAATCTTTTGGGTGTGTGCCAGGAACAGTTAAGCTTGGTCACTCTGCAGGTCTATGTTTAGCTTTTTGAGGAAACTCCATACTGTTTTCCAGAGTTGCTTCACCTATTTTTTTTTCTCACTCCCACTAACAGAGACTAAGACTTGTATTTTCTCCTCACTTTTTTCTGCAGCATGTGTTACCATTTGCTTTGTGTGAGCCATCCTGATTAGAGGCGGGTGGGATCTCACAGCAGTTTTAATTGGCCTTTCCCTAAGATTGGGGAACCTGACCACGGTTAAAAGTATTTCCTAACCATTTGTGTTTGTTCTTTTGAAAATTCTCCTTCAGTTCCACAGGCTTTTATTTTTTTTTAAGTTGTATTATTTGTTTCTTGATGCTTATTTGGGGGGGGGGGGTGTTCTTTTTGCCAAAGATAGAGCTGGCAAGCATATTTTCAAATTCTGTACGCTGTTTCTTCTCATAGTAAACAGTTCCCTGGGGGCTGAGGATGCTGTTTTAATGTTGTCAGGTCCCACTTGTTGATCGAGACTTATTTCCTGTTCAGAAAGTCATTCCAGTCTGTGGCCATACCATCCTGAAGATGCCTGGCCTCATCAGAAAGTTCTTCCCCAGGCCTTATGTCTTCAACTGTTTCCTTACTTTTTTCTACTAGAAATTTCAGAGTTTCAGGTCAACCTTTGGAGTCCTTGATCAGTTTGGAATGGATTCTTCAGCAGGATGACACTAAGGATCAAGTTTTACTCTTCTATATGTAGATACCCAAATTCCCCAGTATCTTCATACTATGTTTTTCTCCAATATGTATTTTGGGTGTCCTTTCAGAAACCAGGTGGCTACAAGTGTGGAGACTTGTATCTTCTTTTACACTGATTTTTATGTCTGGCTTTGTGCCAGGGTCATGCCGTTTTTATTGCCATGGCTCTGAGGTATGTCTCAAAATCAGGTATGCTGAGACCTTTAACAGCACTTTTATTGTTCAGAGTTGCTTTTTTTAAAAAAAATCTGGGATCCTTTGTAGTCGTATTGAAATTTTATAATTGATTTTTCAATTTCTGTGAAAATTTCACTGGACTTTTGGCTGGGAATGCATTGCCTAGGTAGACTGTTTTGGTTTGGTTTGGTTTCTAGGATGGCCATTTTCATAGTGTTAGTTCTACCAACCCATGAGCATGGGAGATCTTTCTATCTTCTAGAGTCATCTCCAGTTTTTCTTTAGTGTTTAAATTTTTTCAGTGTATAGGTCTTTTACTTCCTTGGTTAGGATTATTGCAAGCATTTTATGTTAGTTTTAATTTTGGGCTATTTTAATTGGGATTATTTCCTGAATTTTTTCCTTAATGTATTTGTTCTTGGTATACCAGAAGGGTATCAATTGGAGACTGTTCCATTCGTACTCTACTAACTTTTGCTGAAAATGTTTGTCATCTCTAGGGGTTTTTTGATGATATCCTTTGGGTTATCCTGCATATAGAATCGTATTGTTTGCAGCTGGAATTATATTGTCTGCTGCTGCAATTTTAACGTGGATGTAGTAGGAGCATCCACTTTTTGGATAAAGTTGAGGCTTTCTCTGTAGAAGGGAATTCATACCTGGCTTGACAATCTGGTTGAGAGCTGGTGGCTGGAACTATCATAGGTCCTAGTGGGGAACCTATTAGTGGTGTTTTGCTAAATGGACATGTGGTTAAACTGCTTCTAAATACTCATGTTCAGGTCCATAAATTATCAGAGAAGCTTAACATTATACTGGGGAACACTTAAGAGTCAGAGGCATCCTCAGTCCTAAATGGGATTTCTATATCACTCCTTCCAATGCTTAGGTGACATCATGGAAGAGAGAGAGGAAATTGTGAAAGAATTGGAGGATAAGGGGGTATGTTCTTTAAAAGACATGTCCTGGAACTGATATAGGTCTTGCAAACATGAGTTCAGTGTAACTGTGGTTATCCACACAAGTGTTACATGAAAAAGGACCAGTCAATATTTCATTGTGGAGAAAGAAGACCTTTGAGAGGGCCTGTGCAAAGTTAATAGTAGCTAGGGGAAGGATTGTCAGTGTCTCCAATGATAGAGATATTAAGTTGATCATGTTACAGGAAATTAATTCCCACCCAACTCATATAGGCAGTAGTAATTAAACTCAGTGGAATACACACACACACGCGCATGCACACGCACATGCACACGCACACACATACAAATAGAGGACATGAAAGTAGGGAAGGGACACTTGTTATGAAGTTGGTATTCACAATATACCTGAGTAAAATTATCAAAGAATAAAAATAAGTTTTAAAGACAAACACCATCAATAGAAAGACAATGCTGTTACAAAGTTAATTTCTGAGTTTTCATATAAACCCAGAAGACTGGGAAAATGACTGGGAAGAGAGACTGGTAGAGGATAGTTCACTTTCTTTTTCTTTGTATTTTCTTTCTCCACAATGGTTTCATAGACAAACTGTAATTTTGGCAGTTGATGAAGCTTGAGGCCTGGTTGTGTGTAGAGGTGGAATGGCAACTACCAGCCAACAATTCAGTTTCTTAAGAAATAAATTTGCTATGTTAGATCACAGAGAACAAACATATCAGCTTGTCACCTGATAACTTGTGGGGGGCATAATGCTAAGTGTGACAAAGATCCTTGTTTTAGTGAGCTAGGTGATCAATACTCTGCAGTGCCTTTGGCTGTGAAAGCTGTTAAATCTAGTGCCAGCTTAAGTAGGATAGATAGATAGATAGATAGATAGATAGATAGATAGATAGATAGATAATAGATAGATGATAGATAGATAGATAGATAGATAATAGATAGATGATAGATAGATAGATAGATAGATAGATAGATAGATAGATACATACATACATACATACATACATACATAGATAAAGGAAAACAGTTTGTAAACATTAAAATTGCTAACCCCTGAAATACAAGAATTTTTTTATCCTACAATTACCACAACCTCATGTGTGTGTGTGTATCTTTGTGTGTGTACGTGTACATGTGTTGTGGTTCATGAGTAGAATTAATTTGTGAGAGTTGGTTCTTTCTTTCTACCATGTGAGTTTCTGGGATCAAATCCATGTTGTCAGGCTTAGAGGCAAGCACCTTTACCTGCTAAGTCATCTTATTGGCCTGGAACTTAATGCTATTACTCTAAAGGGCATCAAACCATAATGTTCCTTATGTACTGTGCACCTTCCCCTATTGGACACCAGGCTCTCCAAAGCTTTAATGGGATGTCAGTCATATTTTAAGTACCACTGTGAAATGCTATTTGCAGATCACTGTTGTGAGATAAAGTGGGCCAGAGTTATGGTAACAGATCAGCACACCCTGGCCAGCAGACCTGCTAGACTGCTGTTTGATAAGCTTAATAAAACAGTAGAGCTTCTTGATATCTCTGCTTTACTAGATTGGAACAGCCTGCGGTCGTCTGTCCTCTGGAACTGAAGCCAAACCTAAGGGACAATGAAGTCACAGCTTAGGGAAGCCAGCTGTCTCAGCAACAAAGATAGCTCCAGGCACTTACTTGAAAGGGTAACTAATTCATTATTTTCTGGTATTTATTCTGAAGATAAGAATGGCCTCTTGACGAATGTTCCATGTTCGTGAGAGCAATTTGTAGCTTTGAGTCCTCTTTGAACTCCTCATGTGTTGGCCTTGGCAGGATATTATAGAAGGGGGTGAAAATGGGTAAGTAAGTATCCAGCCTACATTAAACACACACCATGTTAACGATAGTTGGAAATATCACCTAAGAATTTCTTGGCTACCATAAAATTGCTTTTTCATCTATATAGTCATATTAATGTTATATATTCAAACTCAATTAGATTAATTTAGAACCCTGGAAATAATAAGTAGATAGTAATTTATTTACTAATGTATTTATCTACCCAGGCCAATATTATTCAAAGATTAAAGAGCATAAATCTAATGTTGTATAAAGCCAAAGAAAGATTTTACTTCTATAACATTCAAACGTATTCCTTTTTCTTGTGCATGATACTAAATAACCCTATCGTATAGTCAGTCCCCAAGCCCAAACTCCAGTTGTAGTCTTTGATTCTCAGAATCCCATAACAATACACTTGAATCCTGTTTATTCCACTTCCAAATTACCAACATCAATGGTTTGAATGAAAACTGCTATTCACAGGTGTGTGTATTTGAACATCTGGTCCCCAATAGGTTCAGAGTTTATGGGACATTTAAGAGGCAGATTCTTGCTGGAGGAAACAAATCACTGGGGATGGATTTAAGGCTTTATATCTCCACATTACTTCCTGATGGGTCTCTCTCCTTCCTGTTTGTTGATGAAAATGTGATCAACCAGCTTCCTGTCCTTGCTGCCATACCGTGCCTTTCCTGAGGAGGTGGACTTTATTCCTCTGGAACCATAAACCATTGTAAACCTGTCTTGCTTATGTTGCTTTTAGACATGGTATTTTATAGCAGCAACAGAAAAGGAAACTAGAATACTACAGGTTGAGTTACTTGTGTATAAGTGGATAAACTTTAGAGATATCAATGAACCATACATTCATTTTTGTCATGCTTTGTACTCCCTGAATTTTAGAGAGAAACTCCTTATTTAGTCCTGCATGCTATCCTTTGTATATTTGCATGTTTAATACAGAAGCCAAAGCAATCAACTTAAAAATATTGAGTAGAAAATACTTAAAAATTCCCAAAGGGTAGGAGATAAAAATGTCTTGGCTATTGTTGTAGTTAAGAAAAACAATTCCACTGCATTTTGTTTACATTACTGGAAAATTTAAATGAACAGGGGAGTAGACATTGTCCACCTGCTGTAATTGTTTTAAAATCAGAACTTCATGTTTGGCAAGATGGATAAATATGTATACGTTCCTGCTGTTCAATCCTCATGACCTGAGCTTGATCCCAGAACACACATTATGGTGGAAGGAAAGAACTGGCTCTACAAAGTTGTCCTCTGACACATGCACACTGTGACACACATGCACACACACATGACATATACACACACATTAATACCAATTAATAAAATAGAAAATTAAATAACCTTATTTTAAATTTTTGCTGGTCATACAATATATACTCCTAAAATGTTTGTTCCAAAATAACCTATTCTGACCATCTTACTGTCCTATCACAAATTGCACAAATTTCTCCTTTTTATATTCATTAACTATGTTTTTAATTTTTAAAAGAATAGTTCTTTTAGTCATTGTAATGGTAAATATTCATTGCCACCGTGACTAAACATTTCAAATTTCAAAAGGGATTTAACTGAAGAAATAAGAACTACTCCAAATGTAAGTGCCATCATCCTATGGATTGTGGTCATAGACTAAATAAAAGGGGAAGGGAAAGAGAGAGCCAAATAAATACATTCTTCATTGTCTATATCCCATGAAGATGTGAAAAGTCTCAGCCAGATATCCCAATCACCTTGAACTTGGCCACGCCTTTCTAATAAAACAGATGACTATTCCTTAAAGATCAGTCAAAATTAATTATTCCCTCAAATTGTTTCTATCACATATTTTGTAGTAGCCATTAGAAAAATAACTGATGTAGCTTTATTTTTATAAGTGTCACCAATGTTTCTCTTTTCACTAAGAAAAAAAACTCAAAGCAGAAGTCATTAAATCTGGGGTGTTACTGAGTGATGGTCTTTTATAGCTATTCTGTTGACATTAAGTAGTTAATAGTTACAGACAAATGAAGACATTTTATATACTATTGGGATAGTAGGAAAAGTTTGGACCTAAATGGATGGGAAATTCACTGGTCTCGGGTGTGTTTAACTTCATGAATAATCCTATTATCAATATGAAAATTTAAAATGAGTTAGTAGATAATAGAACAGAACAGCCTAGGAAATAAAGGAAAGGTTCAATATTGTATTACATAATGTGAGTTAAATGTAAACACATACTTCTCCGAGTATTTTTATCTTTTGATGTCAGTTGTTTATAAGTATACTGTATAAGTATATGTATATAAGTATACTGTAGCTGTCTTCAGACACACCAGAACAGGGCATCAGATCCCATTGCAGATGGTTGTGAGCCACCATGTAGTGTTGCTGGGAATTGAACTCAGGACCTCTAGAAGAGCAATCAGTGCTCTTAACCACTGAGCCATCTCTCCAGCCCATTTGATGTTAGTTGTTTAAAAAGGAAAAGAAACAAAGAGGAAAGAAGTGGCAAGAAGAGAAAGATAAAATAGGCCAAGACCCTCCAAGGACCCTACTAATGAATGCTTGGTAGGCAATAATTAAGAGCTTCATAATAATTCAGGCAGGCTCTATTATTTCTCTTGTTTTGTAAATTATAAAACAACAAGTGAATTGAGATATTATGTATCTTGTCCAAGTCACAAAGCCACAGCAGGTGGTCTAGCTGCAGCACCCTTCATCTTGACCCATATAGACTCCCATATAGCCTCATTCTGCAAAAGATAGAAAGAGAGTGTAGCAAAGTAAAATGAGTGTACTAAAAGGATGAGCCAGGCTTAGGAAACGTGGGAGTGATAACCAAAGAGCCTCCATCCTAAACCGAAGAAAGATATTTTAATCCACTCAGTGTATAATTTCATATGTATCATATTGCATATTTGTGAATATTTTCACTTTGACATAGTTTCAAACTTAAAGAAATACATCAAATTCAAAGAACAACACAATAAACTTCTGTAGACTCTCCAAAGAGATTCAACATTTATGCATATTTTGCAGAAAATGGGTTTATCATGATTTATTATACCCATTTATCATCTTGTCCTTCTTCTGAACTGTTTAAAAATACATCAGAAAAAAAAAAAGACTTCCTTGTCCCTAAATATCTCATTGTGCATTTCCTAATAAACAGACATTGTCCTATATAACCATAGAAGTATCATGAACATAGGGAGAATGTATATTCATCAGTATCTCATTTTTAGATATAACATTATCTCTATTTGATTTTCCTAAATTGAAACTTCAAGAGCTATATTTTTTTGGAACCAGAAATACCCATGCATAAGCTTCTTTTAATGCATAGTGGTTCTTTGATCTTGCACTTTTGCTGATCTTTAGACATAAAGAATATGAAGCCAATATTCTATAGAGTGTCTCCTACTGACTTTTTTTGATTTTTTAAAAAAGTTTATTATGTGTGTGTGTGTGTGTGTGTGTGTGCATGCAGAGGTCATAGGACAGCAAGAGGATTTTAGTTGTCTACTTCTATATGTAGGTATCAGAGATCAAACTTGGAGCATCAGGTATGGTGGCAAATGCTTCTACCCACTGAGCCATCTCTTCAGTTGCTGAAGAATTCTTTATGTATAGGTTCGGGTTATTCATTTCTGCATGCCCTGCTATAGAGTCATTTGGAACTTCACTCAATAGAAGGTTTAAAATAGTGACATGTGTTGATATTATCTTTCAAATGTTGACCACGAGCTTACAATGTCTTCTAGGTATGACTACTATAACGTTATATTCTATATTTTATATTAATAAGCAATTTGTTTAGCATTACTTCGAAACTAAAATATGTAAATGCTTGTCAAACCTTACTCACCTAATTTTAGTTAGAGATTGTTTTGTTTCTCCTTTATATTATAATCTAGAATTCTAATATAAGGGAATTATATTAGAATTATAATATATTAAGAGATTCCCTTTCTATATTTCCTCCCCACCCCATTTTCTCCCTCCTTCTCTTTCTTCTTTTCTGCATGTCATGCCTTATGTTTTCTTAAAATCACTTTTAAAAATTGTTCTACTTCTGAGGTGCAATTCCAATCCTGGTTATGTTTTTCATTCATTCTTTGAATCCATCTGTACCATTGGCTTGAGTTAACAGGCATGTGTTAATGGCTTCCAACTTTCCAACTCTGCTTTCATTGCCAAGGTTTCCTATAAAATCTTTAAAACCCATGAGCTTCAGATGTACATGTAGACATTCCACAGGCATTTCAGTTTCTGGTACATGACCCCGCCAATCTTCTCACTCCAACCAGTTTTTCCTTTTTCACACCATATTTTAGATTTAAAAAACAAAAATAAAACCAATATATGTCCAACTACAAGTATCAGACAAAATTCATCATGGATCAGCTGTCCCAATCCCCTGATCAAGCTCCAAATCTATTATTAATCAGTATTCACAATTCTGCTTGGTGTATGTTTCTGAACTCTGTCAGTATTTCTTCCTCCCTTCCTCCCTTCCTCCCTTCCTCCCTTCCTCCCTTCCTCCCTTCCTCCCTTCCTCCCTTCCTCCCTTCCTTCCTCCCTTCCTTCCTCCCTCCCTCCCCCCTCTCTCTTTCATAAAAACCTTAACCCCAGCTCCCAGGATCACTGCCTGAAGTTGCTACCATATTTATTCCCTCAGTTATGTCCCCTGCCCTCAGCGTTTGTCTGTTTCTCACACAAACTCCACATTTCTACTGAAGTAGAATGCCTTAGACACTTGTCTAAAGAAAGCATGGTACTGGTTTATTGTAAAACCAAACAGTGCTTCCTAACAATTAACAGAGTGATGCTCTCAAAGCCTGGTACAGTTGCCAAGTTCAAAGTCATCCAGAGGGTAGTTTAAACTCTACTCCTTGTACTCACCTACAAACTTTCAATGCATGCAGTCTTCCCCTGCCACTGATAACCTGTGATCACGGTTTCTATCTCAGAGAACTTGGTCATTCTCTAGCCTTCACACCAAATGTCCTGCCAGCTCCAATTCTCCTTATTTGTATTAAATCCTAATGTTCTTTTCTGAGCTCATCCCACCATCAGTTCATCTGGAAAGGGAGTCTACCTCTTCTTTTACCCCATTCATTTAGATGACACTATTCAGCTTCTCTGCCCTTTCATGTCATTAGTCCATACTAACACTGTGACCTATTAATGTTTTTGCTTATTTGAACTCTCTCTGAACAGAATGAATTCTTTTGACAGCATGAATATTTTTATTGAGTTTTCATTTTCTATGGTTAACCTTGTACCTGATTAGAAATATTTAGTCAACAAAAGCCATTGAATGATGGGTGTATGGGTATATGTATCAATACAAATAAATAATAAAATGATAAAATGTAAGTGTTAGGCCCATATTAGAAACTACTAAATAACAATATCCAAAATACTGTCAAGATAAAATGTTGTGTCACAGAATACCTCATCATAATTATTAGAAAATGTTTGAGCTTGGCACTGGCCACACATTTTGTGCACCAGTCAAGTCTGATCAGCTTTCCTGATTCCAGCCTGCCCATGTAACATCTAACCTTTAGATCAGACCTAGATCCAGTCTCTTGAATATAGCTCTCACCCAGAACCTAAGAAACTTCTTGCAGCAGACAGAGACCATCACAGGAGTCCTCAACTGATCAAAATGTAGAAAACAATTGACTGTGACACCCCAATTGGTACATCTATAACACAACCCTGACAACTAAGGCTCAGGAAAACCTGCTGTAAGATTGTGTCTTTTATATATGATACGCATGATATCAGCCATGATTTTTTTTCAATATGGCTACATAATCTAGACCTGATTTTTAGATGTGTGTGTATGTATGTATATGTGTAATAATAGTAATAATAATAATAATAAAGAAGCCAAAAATGGCTGAAAAATAAACATGTGATCTAAGTAAAACGTCAACATGTGGAAAAGTCTGAGTTTTTGAATATTTGAGCAAGACTGTATGTTAGCTATCCAAGAAATACATAAGATCAGGAGCAGAATTTATTATCTAAAGACAGCTGAATAGAGAGATTCAACACTATCCAAAGAAGTTTGACTAATATAAGAAATGAGAAGCCCATTCAAACAAACACAGAGAAGAATGACTTCTAATTTTATATATTATACATGTATGTGTATATGTTGTATGAGTATATGATGTATGTATATGTTGTATGTGTATATCATGTATGTGTATATATATGATGTATATGTGTATGATGTATGTATATGTGTATTGTATGTATGTCATATGCATATGTATATTATAATAGTAATAATAATAAAAAATTATAGTTGTAGTGCAATGGACAGAGTCCAGTTTGAAACAGATGACTCACCTGTAATATCTTGAGTTTAAGTAAAATATTTATGAATTTAATTATTTTTAAGGATTATGGTATCTCTGTGACATTCCTTCTTATTAGAATAAAGTTAGTATCTGTCCAATTTCTCCTTTGCAGACTAGAATATTCTTATACTTTTTTTACTGTCTTCGTATCTTCTTTACAAGTACATACACACACACCCCACAGACATATGCATGCCATATGCAATACACACATACCATAAACACCACACATACATACATACATTCATGCATACATACATACATATATGCACATACATACACACATACATGCATGCACACACAGAGACATACACACACACACCATAGTACATACACACTGTTTACAGCACATATACAGTCCATACATGCAACACAGATACCAACAACAACCACTGATAATCTTGCAACAATATTCATGGCTGTCATCATTGCCTGTTCCAGTTGATCTCCTTTAGTTCAATATTTTACCTTTTCCAGCATTTCTTCAAGATCACTTTTGGCTAAGAACAAATATTACAACCAGGTGTGTATATCAGAGAAGTGGACAAGATGTTTTTAAAGAGGAAGAAAGGTAGTTGCAGGCTAGATATTAGGTGAAATCCACATTTCATTGGAGAAATGACAATGCAAAAGAAACCGAAGCAAAATGCTGGAATATCAAGGAAAACTGGACTTTACCTGGTCATGGAACATAAAATAACAGTAAAGAGGCTTTGCACAAATGTCACCTTTAGTTTCAGAAGCAACGGAAATCAGGAAAATAGGGGAAAGAGTCACCAAGCTTCTTAAACAGAAAATTATAAGTGATCTTCAAGGTAGCATCTTGTCCTTGATTTGACAACTGAGCCTCATCACTAGTGTTTTCAGGTGGCCATAAAGGACTTGTATGTGAATTGAAATATCACCAGGATCAATGGAAGAGAATGATGTTACCACAGAAGAAGAATTGTACAAGGGTAATATACAATTACCCTTGTACATTTCATTGTCAAGATAAAATACAGTAACCACTGCTTTCCTGGGCATTTTGCTTGAGTCTCCCTTTCTGAATGCATTGATCCACAACTCCCAGCTTCAGTCTTAAAGCAGCCTCATTGTAATTAAGGCAGATACTTGATTTTGATAAGCTACTCACAGATAGCTTTGTTGTTACTTGTTATCCATATCATCACTGTCTTCCACGCAACAGAAGAACAACCCCTTACCAAGCATTTCTAATACTTGCTCTAGGAGTACTCCTTTTTAGGAACCAAATGGAAACAAGTGTTTTGCCCAAATCAACAAATAAACTGCCAGCTCTTCTACACACACGCATGCGCAATAACTTATTATTATTTGAGAATATCATATATACGTACACTATATTTTGTTCATATTCAACCCCAATCTCCACTTCCCAGACCAGCCACCTCACTCCATTCCTGGCGACCTATTCTATTCCCAACTTCCGGCCTCTAAAATAATCCACTGAGTCCAATTAGAGCTTCCTGGGATGCACGTGGATATGAGATCAAACACATGGGCGGGGATATCCCTGGATATATAACTGACTCTCCTTCCTCGAGTAGCCATTAACTTTCAATAATTCCTCAGTAAGGTCAAGACAGGCCACGTTCTAACATGAATGGAGGAGGGCACTTGACTCTCTGCCCTGTCTGCATTAGCACTTTTAACGCCTTGTCTAGTGCCAGTCTTCCTTTCCTCTGTCACAGCAGAATTTTTCTGGAACTCGTGCATTCTCTGGGAGTAATAAGTTCCAGGGCTTGGTTGCAAACATCCAAATCTTATAGCCTAACTGAATTGAATTGAACAAACGCTTCCACTTCATTTAAAAAATGATACACCTTCCAACAGTGTTCAAAAGAAAGAAAGAAAACTGTCCCTGGGAAACAAGAAGTGACCCCCACAGCATTATCATCCTTATTGCATCTCAGACCTTGCTACAGTAGAAGATTTGTAATCTTCTTTTGCTGCAAACCAGTCATATACAGAATGCCGAAGAGAAAGCATTTCCTCTTTGAAAATGTCACAGGGCATCCAGGCAATCTCTTCCAGTTTTATCTTGGCAAACAAATGTCCACTGATCAATATAAATGAGGAACAGGCACACCAACATCAATAGGAAATGACTTGTGAAGTACGTTTTGATTCGTGGCACGGAGTAGCCCTTCTCAAGTTCTGTTCTATTATCAGCCGGAAAGCTGGAGATATCATAAAAGGGGCCTCCAGATGACTGTCATTTTCAAGTGGGGTGCTCTTAAGTTATAGACTTCTGCCACCTCAGAGATAAATGACTGGCTGCCCTTGACTGACCCTGTCTTTAAAGAAGGGATCGCTGTCTTTGTAGACAGGGATGCAGCCTGGAAAACTTTGAACGACACAGCATTTAAAGACAATTTTATTTCTTTATCAACTGATAGTTCTCTATTTCACGTCTCCGGTTTTTATCGCTTGCTGGCATATGTGTTGAAGTGAGATGATGAGGCTCAGCACTCTTGCCTTGGCCTCTTACCGACTTACTCTACTGAAAGTATAATCCTGTGAGTAGCGGAGGTGGCTAGAAATGATGTCGCAGCACAAGGACAACTGACATTACCTGTGATGGGCAACTTCAACTGATTGGTTCTTTAACTCTCAGGTCATATTTTTAACATAAACCAGCCACAGTACTTTTTCAGAGTAAAAATACGTAATAACCACTGCATGATATTTAAATCCTGATAGCATTGTTTAGAATCATGCCACATATTGAAAGATATGTTATGAAAATCCACTTAGTACAGCTAAGAAAAGTAAAACGTATAAGCTGTAGGGTCTTACATGGAATTAAATGATCTTTAAATGAGGGCTGACGATGAGAGTAGAGAAACAACAGTGGCATCCAGATGCTGAAGCCAGAAAGTTTGGGTGAAACTCAAAGAGGGATTCTTAATCCAGGTCAAAATGCCTGGGCAGCAACTGGAGCAAAGTGGGGTTAATAAGAACAGCTGGGGGTATGTTTGCAGTGATCAAACGCAAGTCACTTTGAAGAGACTCCTCAACATGTTCAGTGTGGTTCACTACTGTCTGTTATCCATTCCTTAATTCTTCTTCCAGAAGAGCCAGGCACTTTTTATTTTCACATAGAGCCTTCTAAAAAGTAACTAGGCTAAATTCTGCACCCATGTCTGAAGAAGTCGTATCTAACCCATGATTTACGTCCAGGATCTGTGATCAGATCTTGACAACAGTTGACACTGTTTCAGGTCCTGCTGACATCTGTATCAACCCTATTTTTACGTCCAGCGTTAGAATCCATGGTAGGAGGCTTGTTTTAAATTTTTCTTGATTGTTTTAAATTGTTTTAAAATGTGTAAATGAGCTAGTAGTGTGGTATTAGGTTTAAAAAAAACTAGACTTGACTCATAATGAGAAATATATTTACATGGTAATTGATCACTGTCTTCATTTTCTATTGCTATGATAAAGCACCATAGCCAAAAACGACTTGAAGAAGAGAGGATTTATTTCATTTCACACCTTGAGGTCACACAGCATCACTGAGGGAAGTCAGGGTAGGAACTTAAGAAAAGTAGGAACCTGAAGGCAAAAACTGATGCACAGGCCATGGAGGAGCACTGCCTACAGGCTTGCTAACCATGGTTTGCTTAGGCAGCTTGCTTACACCATCCAGGGTCATACGTGTAGAGGTGGCACTACCCACAGTGGCGTTTTCCTTGTATGTCAATATTCAGTCAAGAAAAATGCATCATTGGTTTGCCCTCTGGCCGGTCTATTGGAGGAATTTTCACAGTTGAGGTTTTTTTTCTCACCAGATGACTTTAACTTGCATGTCAGGTTGGCATAAAATTAGTCAGAGGAATCACACACACACATAAACACAAACACACACACACGCATGCACATGCACATACAGACACATGCATACTCGCACACATATATGTCCATGAATGAACACACAGAAGCACACATGTGCACATGCATACACACACTTTCATGCAAATGTATGCATACACACACACACACACTCATGTACACACACACACATACACAGAGCTAGAATGACTAATAATGTCATCTGTGCCTTTTTATTCTTAGGTGGCTTTGATGTTTCTTTGATCTACTTAGACTGACAGTAATGACCGAGACCTTCTTGTTAACAAGACAAGATACATGACCTGTCTTGTTAAAGAATGAACATTTATATTTGTTGCCAATTTTCCTCAAATATCATAACTTTCAGCAAATAATATGTTGCCCTATCTCAGTTCATGCTTTTTTTTAGTTTATAGTCTTCTTTAATAATGGTATGATAAGATAAAATATACTTTCATAATTTTTACATTCAAGTGATACATTTATATGAGTACCTTTTAAATTTTCATTTTTTAAAATTATCTTAGGTGTTTCCATAGTTGAAAATTTACTTTCCTTTCTTGTCAGTTTGATGTTCTTGCTATTTTTACAATAGCAGTTAAACCTCCTTCATTTTAAGTTTGGTCTTCTCATTCATTTATAGAATAATTACTGTGTACATAATATATTTACTGAGTTTCTGAAAGGTATGCCTTCGTATTTCCAATCTATATATGATTGAAATGGCTACTCTAGGTCTTAAAGCTACTCTAGGTCTTAAAGCTACTCTAGGTCTTAAAGCTACTCTAGGTCTTAAAGCTACTCTAGGTCTTAAAGCACTGTAATAAACGAGGAGATGTTCCTCTGGTCTGTAATCTTCCAGTCATCTGTTTCCCAACACCTGTGTTAGACAGGATTCTTGCATGCTCACCTTTTCACTTTACATAAGACAGAATTTCCTCTACATTGTCTTCACTTCGCCTTTGCTTGATATTTTAATGTTTTCTTAAGATATTTTCATCAGCATGCATTAGAAGCTCAGAGTAAGGGTTTCATTGGCATTTCCACACATGCAAATACTTTTATGGCGTTCATTCCCTCTCCTAGTTATCTTCAGCTGTCAACTTGACACAGCCCAGAGTTATCTGAAGGAGTCTCAGTTGAGGGATTGCCTCCACCAGATTGGCCTATGGACATGTTTTAGAGGGTATTTTCTTACTTGCTACGTGATGTGGGAGGATACAGCCTGTTCTTGGTGGCAGAAACATAGGTGGATGGTCTTGATTGTGTGGTAAAGCTACCTGAGCATGAGGCAGGGAGGAAGCAAGGGAGCAATCCAGAAAACAATGGTCTTCTATGGTTTATGCTTCAGTTCCTCTCCTCAATTCCACCAGTGATGGATTATGACCTATAAGTGAAAACCAAATAAATTCTCCCCTCCCACAAGTTGCTTTTTGGTAGTGGTGTTTAATAATGTAACAGAAAGGTGGCCTTAAACGCCCTCTATTTGTTTCTCTAGTTGTAGGTGATACACACTCTCTCCTGTTGCTCATCTTTGAGTTGAATGAACTGTTCACAAATTGGTCATGTATCTGTTTCCTGTGTTTAGAATTAGGAATGTTCGAATATAGTTTGTTCAGTTATGTAGCAGATAGCTAATCTCTATACATCTTCCAGTAACTCACAAGCCATTATTAAAAAATACGTTATAGTCAAATGGAGTTGTACATACCTGTAATCCTGGTGCTTAGGAGGCTAAAGTAGGAGCATAGTCAGGCATTTGAGATCAACCTGGGATATAGAGTGAGTGTCACACCAATCAAGGCTGAACAACATAGACTGTCTCAAAAAAATAAAAAGGTTTGCTATGATTGTATCTTACCTCAAGAAAGTTAGTTTTTGATGGAGGAAAATTGTTAATTATGAGTAATTATTTTCTTTCATTGTACTATTTTTCCTATTTAGACACTACTGCAGTAAAAAAAGTATATGTGTTTATATGTATGTGTGTATTGACATTTTTATTTATGTTTTGAGAATGAAGAATCCATAGGATGTCTTGCAACTGTAGTTACAGATGTTGTAATCCACCATGTCCATTCTGAGAATCCAACTCTGAACCTCTGGAAAAACAACTAGTAGTCATTACCACCGGGCAGTCTCTCATCTCTCTACTCATCACATACTCTCACTAAGATTTGTATAGCTATCCCTCCTCCATTAGTTTTTTATTTTGATCAATTCGCATCTGACATTACCCTTCTTCCTGAATAAGTTTTTCTTAGTTTTTGAAGTTCTGGTACTAGATATATTCATTTTATGTTATTGCTTAATAAATTATTCCAACATCACTCTCAGAATAGCCTTTTCCACAAGAACTTGAGTTTATGGCACGCCAGTAGAATTTCCTGAGAGCTGATGATCTGAGACATGAAAATATTCCTTGCAAGGTAATAGATTAATTGCCAGATCTGGCTCAGTCTGCAGGTACCTCTTTGGATTTTTAGTGCACCATATTTGCTTGCACTCTGACCCATTAACCAAGAGTCTTGAAGACTTCTTATCTTAGCAGAGGTCCAGAACAGAAATAGACTTTTCAAAAGATCTGGCAAGCTGACCTCATAGCAGGGCCATCTGATTCATCAGACAGAGCTAACTGTGCTTGAACTATGCTAGCAGAATATGATTTATCTATGATTCTAGAGACCAGAAATGTTCAAAGTTCTAATTGTTGTCTCAGATTTTAGAATATTTGCAAACATATAATGAGTTGCCTTGGGGACCGAACACAAGTCTGACCACAGAATTTTTTTGTTTTTTTATATCCTCATTAACCCTATGCTGAAGGTAATTGTATTCAATAGTTTTACTATTCCTGTGTTTTGATGTGACTCATCATAGTGGAACTTTCAAAATTTCAAATTTGAAGGCATTCATCTTAGAATTTTAGAAAAGGGATATGTAACTTGCAATTTTGTATAAACTTCCTATATTTTTCCATTTTTTTATTTTATATTTTATTACATTTCAGATGCCATCCCCTTTCCCCATTTCCCCTCCCTAGAAAACCCCTATCCCATGCCCCCTTTTCCTTTTTGCTTTTATACAATTTTTTAAGTGTTAGTCAAAGGCTTTATACGTTTGGTAATGCTCAATCAGAAGTGTAACCCAATACCCAACCTAGATATATAAACTGTCTTTGACTGGTGGAGAAACGTGGACATCTGCCTCCATGCCCCCCCTCTCTTTCTCTCTCTCATCACCTTGCTTCTCCTCTCCTTCATCTTTTCCTCTCCTTACTCCATCTCTTCCTCTCGGTACTCCTTCCCCCTTAGCTCCTCCTACATATCACCCTTCCTGTTAAAATAACACTTTTCTCTCAAAATACAATTAGAGCATAATTATTCCTATTTGTACCAGTGAGGTACAAGATAGTCCTAATACCCAGTCCACCATTTTGTTGACTAACCAGAACCTCTGTTGTTTCTCCTAACTAAAACACTTCGTTTTTTTGTTTGTTTGTCTGTTTGTTTGTTTGTTTTTTGCATTTTATTTTCTTTCTTTTTTAATTTATTTTTATTGGATATTTTATTTACATTTCAGATGCCATCCCCTTTCCCCATTTCCCCTCCCTAGAAAACCCCTATCCCATACCCCCTTCTCCTTTTTGCTTTTTGCTTTTATACAATTTTTTTTCAATGTCAACCAAAGGCTTTATAAGTTTGGTAATGCTCAATATCAATCAGAAGAAATCACTTTGTTTTGAACCTGGCTTTTTTCTTGGCTTAGAATAAATGTCAGCTTAAAACCTTCCACTCAGATCTTTTCTCTCAAAGTAAATAGCCAGGATTGGCTATGAGACTATAGGTCTTCAACCCCATCAGAAATCTAGAATGACTGAGTTAACTGAAATTATGGGAAGCACAAAGCATAGCTTCTAAAACTTAGCCAATTTATAGAGACTGCTGAACACCTGGACAGCCCCTATACTACAGAATGTTGGAACATCAAATCTTCAGCCTTCTGGCCCAGAATCATCTGACAGACCTTAGTGATGCAGAGTTATTAAGGGCTGATTACTCTGTCTAGGCAGATATAATCAGTTGACTATTCTGCAAGTGTGTCCTTTTCTGGACAGTAATTTGTCTGTAGATGGAAAGAGGCAATTCTTGCCTTGTGGCTGTCTCTGTACAACTGGAATAACTCCAAGAATGCTCAATTTCTTCTTAGAATCCAAGACAGGAAGCTATCAGGAGCAGACAGGTCTCTAATCAAAATGAACATTAATACAGAAATGTTTGTAACGTCAGTTCTGTGGACTTCTGACGTTTTGAAAACCACTCCCCTTCCGCCCCTCTCCGGATCTATCCTGGTAGCTGAGGCAGACACCCAGCGGGGTCTGCACCCTTGGGGAGACTATATCCTCAGACATCCCTGGGAGGCCAGTGTCCTCAGGGAGGCAGGTAAGGCCAGTGGCACACTGACTTATGCCCCAGACCCACAACGGGAGTAGGAAGCTTGCAGTGAAAGACCCCCACAAGGGGACCCTCACCCAAGTCCGGACCTGCACGCCCCAAGGATACACAAGAGACCTTCTTGATGCAATTGCAGAGGAGGTTTAATGAAGAGGGCCCTAGGGCTGGAACATATCTCATGCAGGAGATAGAGGTTCCGACCCAGAACCCAGGAAATTTGGGATATTTATGGGTAGGGGTTGGGGAGAGCAGGAAAATTTGGTGCGGTTACATATGATTGGATATTTCAAACATAGCAACTTGCAGAAGCGGCTACGTGTGAGCTGGCAGGATGACTAGTTACTTTTGACCATGAAACCTTGGACTTCTCAGAAAGGGGGAGAGAAAAGTAAACACCAGATAGCCCACTACACACTTGGGCTTGTCTGGGCACGTCCTTGCATGCCTTTCATTTTTGGTCACTCTGCCCCTGGAGGGACTTGAATTTTTGTTATTGTTACAATGTTCCTTTCAAATTTTGTTCTCACAGCAGGACCCCCCTACAGGTACCCAACCCCGCCCCTGTGGAACTTCATTCCCCTTCTGCCCCTCTCCGGATCCATTACGGTAGCTGGAGCAGACACCCAGCGGGGTCTGCACACTTGTAGAGACTTTATCCTGAGACATCCCTAGGAGGCCAGTGTCCTCAGGGAGGCAGACAACCAGAGGGTCTGCACCCTTTTGGAAACTGTATCCTAAGACATCCCTGAAAGGCCAGTGTTCTCAGGGAGGCAGGTAGGGCCAGTTGTGCACCTCCCTATGCACCAGAGCCCTTGTGGAATTCCACTCCCCCTCCTCTCCTCTCCAGATCCCGGGGGTGGGAGCAGGCATCCAGTGGGTCTATACCCTTGTGGAAACTGCATCCGGAGTCAGTCCAGAGAGGTCAGTGTCCTCAGAGAGGCAGACACCCAGTGGGCCTGCACTCTTGTGGAAACCGTATCCTGAGACATCCTAGAGAGGCCACCGACCTCAGAGCAGGGGTCACCATACCCAGAGTCATCCTAGAGGAGCCATGGAACCCAGAGCAGCAGCCACCTTATCCTGAGACATTCTAGAGGAACCACTGCACTCAGAGCATCGAACACCTAGTTGGTCTGCTCTCAAGAAGACACCTTACCCTGAGACATCCTAGAGGAGACACTGCACTCAGAGCAGCTGGGGCTCAGGATCACAGGATCACAGAGGCATCTGGACCCTGAGGAGTTCTGACATAAGCAAGATAACTGGAAAGACAGGTCCCCAGTCAGAACCAGTGAGAGAGGGTAACACTAGAGTTAACCAAATGGCAAAAGGCAAGCACAGGAACGTAAACAACAGAAACCAAAGTTACTTGGCATCACCAGAACCCAGTTCTCCCACCATAGCAAGCCCTGAACACCCCATCACACAGGAAAAACAGGACACAGAATTAAAATCACTTCTCATGATGATGTTAGAGGACTTTAATAAGGTCATAAATAACACTTTCAAAGAATTTGAGAACACAGGTAAACAGGTAGAAGCCCTTAAAGAAATGCAAGAAAACACAACCAAACAGGTGAAGGAATTAAACAAAACTGTCTAGGATCTAAAAATGGAAGTAGAAGCAATAAAGAAATCTCAAAAGGAGACTACCCTGCAGATAGAAAACCTAAGAAAAAGACCAGAGCTCATAGATGCAAGCATTACCAACAGAATACAAGAGATTGAAGAGAGAATCTCATGTGCAGAAGACACCATGGAAAACATTGACACAACTGTCAAAGAAAATGCAAAATGCAAAAAGCTCCTAGCCCAAAACATCCAGGAAATCCAGGACATAATGAGAAGACCAAACCTAAGGATAATAGGTATAGATGAGAGTGAAGATTCCCAACTTAAGGAGTCTGTAAATATCTTCAACAAAATTATAGAGGAAAACTTCCCTAACCTAAAGAAAGAGATGTCCTTAAATATACAAGAAGCCTACAGAACCCCAAATAGACTAGACCAGAAATACCTCCCATCACATAATAATCAAAACATCAAATATACAAAACAAAGAAAAAATACTAAAAGCAGTAAGGGGAAAAGGCAAAGTAACATATAAAGGCAGACCTATAAGAATTACACCAGAACTTCGAATATTTTTTACTGATTTTTCTGGTGAATTTTTATGCATGAAGCTTCAAGCTCATTGACACTTTCTCTGTCACTACAGTGAATTGTAGTTTCTGCCATTGTTGGCATCCTTGATCTTATTGAGGGAAGATACTGTTGGTGTATTTAACAAATAATGTTCTGGGGAGACTGAAGAGATGACTCAGTAGGCACCAAGCTTGCCTTGCAAGCACAAGGACCTGCGTTCAGCCCCACAGAACTCAAGTTTAAAATGCCCAGAATGATGGTGTACATTCCCCAACAATGGAGAGACAGAGAGGCAAATTTCTGAGACTCCCTGGCCAATAGGCATAGAACATGTGACAAATTCCAGGTCATTAAGAGGCCCTGCCTCAGACCACCTAATAAAAACCCAAATGAACAGACAAAGTTATGGGTCATGGCTGAGGATCAACACACAGGCTGGCCTTTTGGTCTCTGTAACCACATGCTCACATTTGTGTGTTCACCTGTCCACAAGTGCATGCCTGTATTCACACCAACATGCACACATATAACAGAATTAATAAAGACATAACTAAAGAATGCTCGGCTGTATAGAGTTTCAGGCAAAATATAAACACTTTATAAAAATGTACTTATTCTCAATACTTAACATTTGTCTATAATACATTTCATTAGGCACCCTGCATTCTTATTTCTTAAACCCCCCTACACGTGTTCTTGAATGTTCATTTTAGCATACATGTGAAATGATTCTTACTGTAATATCTTGTTCTAGAGAACATCTGTACTCCTCCTGAGAACACCTGCATGCCCCAGAAACAAACAGACCCTATGTCATCCCTCTCCACATATCCTGCTTCTATGTGTATATAACCCGGTGTGGAAAAAATAAAAATTTGACAGCTTGATCAGACTTCTTGACTTGCTGTCCTTTCTTCGCATACTCTTATCCCTCATTCTCTCTTTCAGGTGTTTCCCCATTCCCAGTCCACTGCCCTGCTGGATGGGGCACTCTGGCACCCAACGTGGGGCCAGAGTTTCTGCATAGGAAAAATAATATAGTGAAAAAAATAATTATTTATAATTAAATTTTTTCCTCCATCAGAAACTAACTTTCTTGAAGTAAGATACAATCATAGCACAGGAGTTGATGGGGATTTTGTGTTCCCAGTTTTCTCAAGGATACTAATAACAGCCATGTTCCAAATGCATATAAAAATGATTAATGGAAATGCAATTCTAGGGTATAGAATATGGGATTATCCATAAAAGTCTGACCTAAATGAAAGCAGGATTTCTGCATCTCCCAGTTATATTCAGAAGATCCGAGGCTAGTTCCTAAAACAGTTTATGCAATTGTTTACTTAGTATATGTGGGTGTCTGTGTGTACATGTTCAAGTGTGTCAGGGGCATGTGTGTATGCATGCATGTGGCAGGACCTCAGGTATCTTCACTCCTCACATACCATACACCCTGAATTTCTGAGACAGAGATTTATAGAGTAGGAAGGTTGGGCTGGATTGGCTGGCACACGAGCCAATGGATGCACCTTTTCCCATTTCCCGGGTATTTGAATTATAAGCATGTGCCATCTCAAGAGCTGTTTCTACATGGGTTATAGAAATGGAACTCAGATCCACCTGATAGTGTGGCAAGCACCGGGTAGATTGAGCTCGCTCCTCAGCCCATTTAGTTATTTTGAAATTAACACTGGAGGCAGAAGAAATCCTTTTCCAATATATGCACACTGAGTTGTACTCTCAACAACTGTTCAGAGGGTCCTGCCTAATCCACAACCTTGCCCTCCATTGGTGTCATTTAAACAATCTGCCTCGTCCTTCCTGTTACAAACCACTGACCTTGCTGTAAATCTAATGTGTATTTTTCCCTTTAAACCTCAAAGCAACGTTGGCCAATTCATCAAAATCTCTATTAATATTATATAATAAGATTTTTTTATTCTTGTTCATTTGAAAATATAGGAACTCGATCATGTTCTGTATACTAATTTTATATGCGGCCAACTTGACAAAGTCTCTTATTGAATCTCATAATTTATAGATTATTTTGTATTTTCTGTGTGAAATCAGCTGCCAATGTTGATGGCTGTTTTCTTAATTTCAAACATGTAATTTTATAAATTTATTGTTTTATTTTGCTATTAGAGACTGCTAGTAAAATACTGACCCAAATTCTGTTCCTGCCTTATTTTGAGAATAATCTCAAATTTGCATTATAACAATTAGTCATTTTTGTAAGCATCCTTGATCACATTAGGAACATTTACTTCTGATATATGTTTTATATATTCATACAGTTCTTAAAATTTATCTTCTTTGAAATAATCTTACATCTTTGCCTCACAAATTAATTTGAAGAAAATATATTTAGATAGTAAATTATATAGTATTTTTATATTTCTAGGATAAATATATATTCTTCCATATTTCTAGGTTTCACACTGTTCTATCTTGATTTTTGGATTTAAAGTGGTAGCATTTAAGATTTTATTTTAGAGTCTATTTTTCAATTGGTTCAATTTTAGATGCACTTTTAGAATATAGCTGGTCTATCATTTTTCTATCTCTTACAAATTTTCATTGGTCTTCATCTCAGAGCTACTCTAGTTTTACAAAATGAGTTTGATATACTATTCATCCTTACCTCTGCAAAGAATTTCTGCACTGATTAAGAATTACTCAGCCCATAAATGTTTGGTGGAACTTCTACTAGTCACTGATGTCAAAGGAATATTTTATTGCTATTCACATGTTTCTCTCTTTCACTGATTTCTGCATTTAACTATTATTTTATTTTTTCTGTTTTCTTTTATTGCATTTTATAATTCTTTAAACTCTTAAGCAGGAGCCTTAGCACATGCACTACCTGCCTTCATAGTATGTGGTGAAGCTGATTCATTTTAATCTTTAGTACCAACTTCCTCCATTCTGCAACCTCCATGAATAACTAAGTGACAATGCATTGCATTTCACTGAAGGGCAGAAACTCTTTTTCAACATTAAATATAGCTGCAAATCATGGTTTGAATCCAAAATGGCTGCCACAGGCGCAAGCATTTTCATGCTTGGTCCTGAGGTAGCTGTGTTCTGTGGGAAAGATAATAAAGTTTGGGAATGCAGTGAGTAGCTGGTGAATTTAGGTCCGTAAGAGGGGTCGTTGAGGATTATTTGCTATTTCTCCTCTCTCCTCAAGTTTCCTGCTTTCTGATATGCCAGTGTGTGGGCAAGGTACTTCACATTTCCACTGCTGCATGTGAGAGAGAGCTGGTCCCAGTACCAGGGCTTCCTCACCATGTTGGACTGGATCCCTAAACCATGAGCTAAAACAAATGCCCTTCTTTTCAGTTGTTTTTTTGTCAAGCATGTTGCTGTAATGACACAAGAAAAAGAGCTAATTACTATTTGACTTTAAGGATGATTAACAATAATAATTAAAATAGTTCTGAGACCAAATATAAATTTCTTTTTGATGCAAAATTTTTACAAAGAAAAGCCTCCATGACACATAAAACTCAAACTTTAGTATTCCATGGTGTTTGTGTAAAGTCAAGAGAGAGAGGGGGAGGGGGTGCTCAGCTTGTAGAACAGTTGAAACCTTTCATCTCGAATGTTATTTCTGAAATATAAAATAGACATAAAGTTCTCCTGATCATTTGAAAACACAAGCTGAGCCCCCCACCATCACCCCAGTGCAGAGGCAAAGCCTTTGTTCCTACCAGCTGTCTCTGATTTCTTCTTCAGATTTCACAACCAACCCAAATAAAGGGGAAAAAAAGAATACCTTACCTCTTCCAACATCAAAATTATGATATGTTGACTAAAACTTAAAAATGCTCAATCTGTTAAAAAAAAAAAAAAACTGAGCTAGGAAAATTAAAATATCCAAACATACTTATGAAATATCCAGATTGAAGTTTGACAAATCTTGATTAGTAATGTTAGATAACAGATTAAATACAGATAAAAAGACAACTCATGGACTGAAAAATACATCAGAAAATATACATAGTACGGCTAGGGACACAAAGATATGGAAAAATAAATAGCTTTCAATTTTTGGAGAGAGTGAAGTTTCAATGCACACTTAATGGAACTTTCAGGTGAATAAGAGATGGTCAATAACAGGTTACCTAATAAAATAGCAAGTGATCTTAAAAACATACCTGTAGCAGGATGGTTTCCTGCTGCTGCTACCTTGTTTGTAGTGGAGCGATTGGGGAGGAGCTAATGTGGGAAGAGCAAGGGGAGGGAGAGGAAGAGGGGAAGGAAGAGGAGAAGAGAGAATATGGCAGGAGATGTCCGCTTGTCTCTTGCAGTCTAAGGTAGCTATAATATCTAGGTTAGGTATTGGGTAACTATGCTAATTGTGTGGGCATCTTGTTAATTGAGCATTTCCAAATATCTAAAGCCTTTGGAGTCTTATTTCTACCGGGCACTGCGTGGATGGCGGGTACTGCATGGATGGTGGCTAATGTAGCCACCACGCTGGCGTCTGTTGGGTGCCAGGGCCAGTGCTTCTGGCCTGCCTGAGCCGGGGTCTGAGCCAGGGTCTGAGCCAGGTCTGAGCCAGGGTCTGAGCCGGAGTCTGAGCCAAGGAGCAGCAGTAGCAGTAGTTGGGAATATGGCGGTTGCTTAAGAACAAGCCAGATGAGGTGCTGCCATTTTAAATATTACCGCAACACATACCTAAAACAGTTTCTGTTGAAAAAGTTGTCAATTTCTCCTTCTTTGAAAACTGATGCACAGACCTGACAGAAAAGCTGCATGGGTTCTAGGCAGAGTTGCTGTCCAGGAAATGGGACATCAACTACATAACAACACAATTCTCCACAAGCTCCCTTCCTTAGCTGAAGAGCAACAGCCATCCATGGCTGCTGAAAGGAGGGGAATCCGTTTCTTCCAGACGTGAACCCTCTGATCTAACCCAATCCTGAGTTCATGCTCATCTGAACAACACTGAATGAATTCAGTAGACTATGGGGTTTTGTTTCTGAGTTTTGTTCATATATAACAGTAATAATAATAAAGAATAGTTCATACATTTAAGAAGGAGATGGGGGAGGCCATAGGGAAAGTTTGAGGGGAAGAGAAGGGTAGAAATGGTATATATTACTATACTCGTGTCTGAAATTCTAAAAAAAAAAAAAACAACAACATAATTTTTTAATAAAAATACATCAAAGAAATATATTAACATCTATAATATATTTTAAAAGATTTTTTCTTTTAGAAATTATGTCTTTAAAGTACCAAGCTGTAGGCAGAGAACATAACTCAGTTGATGGAGTGCTTTCCAAGCATACATGGAACTTTGGGATCCATACCTAGGACAGCAAAAGCCTAGGGTGGTGTCATGAGCCTGCACCAACAGAAGTAGGGACGTAGGGACATGGAAGTAGGAGAATCAGATGTTCTACATAATCCTCTGCTGCACAGAGAGTCTGCAGCCAGCATGGAATAAATAACTACCTAACTTAATAAATAGAAAGAAACTAACACAGAAACAATTGCTACACCTTTTCCTGTCTGACTTTTTCTGCTTCTACCTTTTGTTGTTCTTCAGTTTTGAAACATAAGTATATGCATAAATGCATGAATACATATGTGTATTTACATTATATATTCTGTTATCAGATATAAAAATTTAACATGTCATTTTCACATTCTCTCTTTCTCATCCCCTGTAACATTTGCTGCTTTTTTGGTTTCAAATTGTAAGTCAACTAAAACTATGGCTTGGACTCTTTATAGATTTCAGACCTTTTCTATAATCTGTTTTCATTTCTTATGGTGGTAAAATCCATTTCATTTGGCTAGTTCCAGGCTACAGTTTAGATGGTCTTCTAATGATAAATTAAAATTATATTTTTACTTCTAAAAATATAGGTGATATGTCTCCCATTTCTAATTTTTTCTAAGTACACCCTTTTATAAATTCATTTTAAACATTGCATACTTATTATTTAATAGGAGTTGTCTGAGGATGGCAATATCTTTAGTTTTAGGGGTTGTACATCTATTATTGGTTTTATTTCAGTGCTCTTGGATCTTTTCTCTTTATATTTAAAATGCTTTCACTATGTTCCCAGATGTCACTGACTACAGCCCAGGAACACTCTGAGAGCCTAAATTACAGAAAGAAATCATCTCCTCCTGGGAGCAAAAGATTATTCATAAGTAAACAGCTTGAGTATCAGATTGGACTTCTGCATTCTGAGGTGGACACAAGGTTTAGTGTTCTTGTTTTGGGGCCTGGGAATTACTCACTTTTCCTCAATGCTTGTAGCTGCTCTGCAGTTCTGACCCACTGTGTTCCAAAACTGCCCAGTGTAGTGCTTTTATATACATTAGAGTCAAGAAATGCATCAAAACCCAGTTTTGTTAAAGCTGGTTCTAGATGTGATGCATCCAGCCGTTCTTCAACACACCAATACCACCAGCACATGTCACTTTTCAAGATCCTCTTCTGACAGTTTCCTTTCATTTCTCAAACAACACTAATCTGAACACTAACATCTCTGGTCTTCATGAAGTGCAGATCTTCACAGAACTGCCACCTCTGAAGTCCTGGGGGAACTCTGAGAAGGAGTGGGGTTGGGGGCAAGATGACGGCAGAACCAGATAGGTTTCCATTCGTGGCCTTGTAGAACAACAGACTAACATGAAGTCTGCTTATCTGCATATCTCAGCCTGTAACAATTGACAGAAGCATCAATCTGATCAATGGCTGAGGGGGACAGAGATGAAGTTAAAATTAAGAGACTAAATTAAAGTAAGAGGATGAAGAGGGTTGGGGAAGGAGGAGGAGGAAAAATTACTACCATGGGGGTAAAGAAAAAAAAAGAAAAGAAAGAAATCTAACAATATTGATCTGAACAGAATATTGTGACTATTTTTAATATATCCCTTCATGTAAAGAAGTCTATTTCCAGTGCCCAAGAGAAGAGGACAATCCTAATCCCATTCTTACTCCAAGTCAAACATCAAGTTTTTCATCAGGATATTTTATAGAAAGGTAGCTTCACCCACATGAAGCTAGCTGCCCACATTTTATGGTAATGCTCAAGCTTCTATTCTTGCTGCTCAGGAATGCAGACAGTTGTACCTTCTGCATAGCCAGAGTGCAGAATGACATCTATTCAAATGCAAGAAAAGAATTATTCTCAGAAAAAAAAAGCTAAAAAGCTCTCCCCTTTAAAATGAAGATGGGCCTCCATCTTCTCCAACTCTGGAATATGACATCATGCTTTTAGACATAAAAGTTTCAAAAAAGCATCACATTCAAGGAATAGAGCGAAAATTCCCTTTGTATCTTCATCTCTCTCCTAGTTACATTTATAGTTGCTCTGACAAAATATCCTTACAGAAAGGAACATAGGTGAAGAAAGATTTTCTGTTTGGGTTTTTAGGGTTTTGGTTTGCTTTTGTTTCTTGCTTTTGTTTCCACTCCAAGTACATGCTGTCATTTCAGGAAAATCAAGACACCCACTCAAGCACCTAGCTGAATCACATCCACGGCCTAGAACAAAAAGATAAGGAACATTTTTGCTTGCTTGCTTGCTTGCTTGCTTGCTTGCTTGCTTGCTTGCTTGCTTGCTTGCTTGCTTGCTTCAACCAGCCTTCTGCTCCCTTAGACCCCATGCTGTGGTAATCCTGCTACCCACAATGGGCTGGGTCTTCCTCTATCAATCAAAAGTCAAGACAGTATCCCACAGACATGACTCCAGGTCAACTTAAATCTTGGTAGTTCTTCATTAAAACTCTCTTCATGGTGACTCTAGGTTGTTATCAAGTTGGCAGTTAAAACTAACCAGCTCGGTTTCCACATTGTTTTCTTCAATCAAAAGGCTTCTGTTTCTTCAAGGTCTAGAAGAATGTTATTTTATTTTACCTTTTGTTTCTACTACCAAACAAAATGTGGAATATGTGGTCATATTTTATAGCCCTTTATGAATGCAGAAATACCTGACTAAAGGTGTAAGTTCCTGTTAATTTAAATATGTAAACATGTTTGATAAAGGACATAATACTTAACTCCTAAAAGTATCTTTGGCAGGGTTAAGGAGAGAAAGAGAGAGGGAAAAAGGAAAGGAGAAAGATGAGAGTGAAAGACTATGTGAATTCATGTGACCCTCCTCCTTGTGGAAACAACAGGTTTAAATATTGATGAAGTGGAACCTCCCATCCTCTGTGTGCACTGAACTGAGAGAAATGCATAGCAGAAAGAAATGCATAACAGACTCGTGACCAAATAAAAACGGTCGTTTGTTGATGCAGCGTATATTCTGTGTTCAACCAGTAAACAGCAGAAACTGACATAAATGAGTCAGGTGCAAAGCAAATGGAACCGCCATCAAAAATGTTTTTCTTCCTGGCAGAGTGGCTGCAGTCTTTTTGAGGTGCCCAGCAAAAAGGGAAAGAAAAATCTGCATAAAATATTCTGGGCAGAACCTGGGTAGCAGGTTCCAGAGTAGATAAACACTTTGACAAACACCCAGGAAGAATGTCTGTAACCTTCATAAAACTGAAAGGACGGGCAAGAAATGAGATGGACGACACTATCCTGGAAATTACAGTCTCAGCGTTTTGGAGACACTTCATTCTATAAAGGAGCTGAGACACTAGGAGAGAGATAAACAGGAAGTTTCAAATCTGCCCAAAATGGCATGGTGTATTTTCGTAGGCTGTGGTATTAAAGGAGTCTAAAGTTGTCTCCAGAAAATAATATCTCCTAAAGTTCATCTCATCTTTCGAACAACTCAGAATTGACAGGAAATATTTAAGCAATTGTACGTGTCGACTTCCTAAAAAATCGTGACACTAAATAGTCTTGGGGGAAAAAAATTGCTCAGAAGAGAAGATGCATCTGTCTGTTAGCGAAATGAAAAATATACAGATCATGAAAGGGTGCATGCCCCCATGAAGGCCTCTCATGTGTGGAACCCCGTCCTAGGCACTATGAAATGAGGATTTTTTTCTTCTTCCCCTTGAAGGGGGCAAGATGAAGTTGGCTACACGTGAATCCCCTAATGTTAACTGAGCCCTTAACATCTGAATGCACATTTAGAGCAATCTAAATGCAAAGATGTCAGGCTAGAACAGCATCCTAAAAATAGTAGGCTTTACCCTCGGATTTATAAGACATATTTTTAAAAGTGTATAAAGCACTTGATGTCTTAATTTTGAGGAATAAATTTTACTGTAAATGATAGATTTTGCATGTATCTTATATGACTTAATTTGAACTTCCAAGACTGTTTTTAAGTTTCTATTCGTAGACAATCAGGTTTCCATCATGGAATCACATGGAAAAAGATGGATGACCTAGCTTTATAGTCAGACAGTCAATTCAACCAACTTCTGCTTTATTTCTTTATTTCTTTTTTTCTATTTAGGCTCTCTCTCAAAGGTTTGAATAATACCCATTCCATTTATCCTCCAATTTAAATGCTAATCACTCCAGGAACTACCCTCACAGATATACCTAGAAATAATGTTTGTCCAGCTGTCTGAGCATAGGACTTTTTTGGTCCTGTACTTCTAGTTCACAGGCAGGCAGTGCTATGATTGAAGTCACAATGTACATGGATTCTCCCAGGTATCCAACTGTACATAAGAATTACAGCACTTCTCCGCCAGTCATCACAAAAATCAGTTCTTTATGACAAATATCTTCATATTGTTCATGTCACCCAATGATATTTATTTTATAAAGTATTGGTTCATGTACACATAGGATATACATGTGGATATAAACATAAATATATAAATATCTGTGAATACATATATACTCACCCTATATTTTCTGCTTCTAAGAGAACCCTGAGAAACATACACTGCTCATTTAACCCTGAGAAACATACACTGCTCATTTAACCCTTAGAAACCAAGTCTAGCCTTTTCTGGACAAGTCAGTGGGGCTCCCTTAACTGAAAAGCAATGAAAAATAAAAAGTGTGATTAGAATTTTGGAAATTTTTTTATGCTCGTTGTTTCTTATACTTCTTCATGCACACTGACAAGTTAAAGGTCTCTGTGCAGTGGAATGGGAAGATCATAGAATCTTAGTCAAACTAATGACTGATGGGAGAACACATCTGGAGTTATTTGGACAAATCTGAATCCTGAAACTTACATTCAAATGACAGTAAGAAGAATACTGCCAGGCAGTGGTGGCGCACGCCTTTAATCCCAGCACATGGGCGGCAGAGGCAGGTGGATTTCTGAGTTTGAGGCCAGCCTGGTCTACAGAGTGAGTTCCAGGACAGCCAAGGCTATACAGAGAAACTCGAAAAAACCAAAAAGAAGAAGAAGGAGAAGGAGAAGGAGAAGAAGGAGGAAGAGGAGGGAGAGGAGGAGGAAGAGGAGGAGGAGGAGGAGAGGAAGACTGTGCTGAGTTCTCCTTCCATCATTCTTCTCAGAAAGTGGTGCTGATAAGGAGAACAATGGTGAACATGCAGTAGAAGGCAGGTGTCTAGCTCGTGCAGAAAAAGAGACATGCAGAAATCTCTCCGATCCAAATATCAGCTATTTCCTTTTTCCAAATCCATACCACTACATAGCAAAAAGTAACAGAAGCAAAACTTTTAACTGAGTATCTCCCTGCCAATAGAGCATGATACAGACACAGGAAGTGTAGAAGTTGCTAACTTATGTTCACACCAATGTGTCATGTCAACCTGAGAAGTAATACTCCTAATTTTGTTAAATTGTTAGATTTTGTTAACTTTTGCTATTGGGAGAAGAAAAGCAGTTAGCTGAAAGAAATAAGAGAATGTTTCTGTGAGCCACATTACCACATTGCCTTCTTCTGGGAGACTATATTTTCCTTTATGACTGTGGAAGTTGGAGTGGTGATACTCACCAGTAATCTAGGAACTCAGGAAGCTGAGACAGAAAGAGCAGGAGTTCAAGGCCAGCCTTGGCAAAGTAAGTTTGAGGTCAATGTCGGTTGCATCAGACTCTACCTTGAAGAACAAACACGAAAACTGTGAGACTCAGAAGGATTTAGAAAGTTTGATCATAACTGAGAGAAAGAGTTCAATACAATGGATAAGAGCATGAATGCTGGAGTCGGTCCTTCTTCACATAGTGAATGCATCATTTCCTTCGGGAAAGTTATGTAATTTCTCTAGAACATATACTTCTTCACCTATAAAACAGGGATAATACTAACAAATACTAATGTTATGTAATTATTCACATACTTTTCTATTTCCAGAGGTAAAATTCAGAAGATCACCAACTTAATATAATCTTCCATAAAGTTAAAGAGGGGAGAACAGACATGTTATTCATTTTTATAATACTCGAATTTTTCTAATACTAAAAAGTAAAAATATAGGAACACTAGATGAGGAATATCCATTATAAACACAGATACAAAGTCTTCAAGTACATTTTTAGTATAAGTCAACATTAGGAAGACACTCCATTATTATCAAGGTGTGTTTAATGCAAGAATCTAACAATATATTCCAAACTGAAGTGCTATAACTCTTTGTGTTAATAAGAAACATAGTGAAAGTTTGGTTCCGATAAATAAAAGAAAATATATTTGACAATATCCAGAAAGTGTTTTTGACAAAACCATTCAGCAAACAAAGACAAGAAGTAACTCACTCAACCCCACAGAGGCATCTATAAAAACCCACTACTGACAGATGTAATGGTAAAAATTAAATGCATGTCTCTTCAAGTCAGGTGAAAGATGAGGATATTTGACTTCACATGTCTATTCAGCATAGTATTTTCAGGCACTGGCCAATGCAATAAGACAAGCAAAATAAACAAATAAATGACAAATCACACCATATCAAGAAGTACTCTTTATTTCTATACAAAATGAACTTAATAACAAAATCTAATGCAATCTATAAAAAACAACCCACTATAATTACTTAATGAAAGAGAAGGCTGTAGTTTTTCAGGTCAATATGGAAAAAAAACAATTGCATTTCTAAATATCAAGAAGAGAAAGTCAGAAATCAAATCATAAAATACTAATTTCAAATGAATCAAGGCTTATATAGGTATAGCTGAGAAAATACACAGAAGCCATATGCTAAAAGATACTGAGGAGAAAAATTTAGGAAGACTTAGGTAAATTGAAAGATGTCTTCTTAAGCTGAAAACCTCAGTGTTGCTACAGTTTTGCTGAAAAAAAAAAAAAAAAAAACCCTCAGTATTCTTGAGTGTTTTTTTTTTTCCACAAATTAAACTATATAGATTTAAAAATGAACCAAAATGAGTGGTGAACACATATCCAAAAACTACATCATCATTCCTTGGAAAAAGATTTCAGAGAACATTTATAAATATTGAAACATGCAAAATTTATTTACTACAACTTCTAAGCCCACCCAGGAAGAAGCGTGTTGATTATTTGGGACTATGTTAATTCCTATCTACTGCAAATGGAATCTTCCCTGATGAGAGTTGAAAGATACACTAATCTATGGATATAATGATAAGTTATGAGTCAATGACTTAATCTTACATGTATTTAGCAGAATAATAGTTATAGGTTCTCCCCTAAGGCCTGTGACCTGTCTAGCTATAGCTAGTTGCCTCAGTAACAGTGCCAGGTATGGGTTTCATCTTGTAGAGTGGGGCTTAAATCCAAGCAAAACTTTTAACTGAGTCTCTTCCTGCTAATGAATTGTGTTGCAGATACAGGAAGCATTGAAGTTAATTTATGTTCACACCAGCGTGTCCTGTTAGCCTGAGAAATAATATTCTTAATTTTGCTAGGGTTAATGAATGCTATGGGGGAAGGAATAAGGCCTTACCATCAATTTGGGGAGAGCAACCAATAGCCTTGGCAGTAGTCTGGGGTGTTGCGGTGTTTCCATGAGTAAAAAGTTTATAGGTCTCTGAATTCCTCTACAGAGTCCCTGATGGTATCATGAAGAAGCAAGGACAAAAAAACCACTTCCAGAGTTGGAGGGCAAGCATGATTGCCTTTGCTTCTTTTCCTGGTTCATTAAAATGTAATTGGGAAGTAAATATTGCATGTTTATCTAATGTGTCCGATGTGATATTTTATATATGTGTACCCTGAGAAATGATTACCACTGTCAATTTAATTGACATATCCATCATTTTGTTGCCTTTTTTGTGCATGTGCATGTAGCAATAACATTTAAAATTTATTCTTTTGGCTAGCTTCAAGTACAAAAGCAGTTTTACTCAGTGTAGCTTCCAAACTATGTACTCAGTCTTGAATTTCTCAACTTGCATCATTTTGATATATTATTGGCTATACATAAACACTACTCTTTTTCATCAATTTATCCTTTAATGGACTGTTAGAATGACTGCATGTCTTGACTATTATGGATAGTGCCACAATGATCATGGAATGCAGATATCTTTGTTATTAATTTTTATGGCTCATAGTCATTGGGTATGCCAATGGATTTTACATATACCACTTCTTTCAAGTATTTCATAAATTCTGACCATAGTTAACCCCATAACCTCCTCTTAGTTTTTATTTCCATGATCTCCTTGTCTGTTAGTCTTCTTCATCTATAATTCTTTCTAGTTTTGTGTCACATATAGGTGTATAAATGGTTTTACATACCTGTGTGCAATCTGAGATTCACAAACAAGAGATGTGTGATGTTTGCACATATAATTAATGAGTGGATTGTACTAAAATAAAAAAATCTTTAGAACAACAAAGGAAACAAATAATTGAATAAGCAGACATTCTATCAAATGGAAGAATACTTTTGCTAGCTAACTGACAATAAATTACTATCTATAAAACACAAAGGTCTTAGATAACTAAATAACAAAATCCAAATAACTCAATCAAAAATGGGCTAATGAAATGGGTAGGGAGTTAACAAAATATAAAATATGAATTGTCAATAATATAAGAACATGCTCAGCCTTCTTAGCCATCAAGGAAATGCAAATTAAAACTACATTGGGAATCCACCCATTTCACCCCAGTCAAAATAAATATTGTTAAGAAAGCAAACATCAAACGACAGTGAGGATGTAGTAAAATATAGCCAGCTCTCTCTATACACAGACTCTACATGTGGCTAGTGTCGTCTAAGTTGGACAATGATTATTTCAATTCTCTTGGATGTAGCATCATGAGTAGATTGCTATAGAATAGATGTGTTGCTAATTGTTTAAAGGACTGTTGATACTGTTTTTCATAATGACTATGAATACACTGGGATTTTTGCTTGTCTGCATAATCAACAACACATGATATCTATTGTTTGTTTGATAAACTCCATTCTAACAAATAAAAGGTTATACTGAATTGCGGTTTGGATTTGAGTTTTTTTCTGATAGTGACGTTGACCATCTTAAACATATTTCTTGGATATTTGTCCATCTTTTAAAAGAAATATTTTTTTCAGGTCTCTGCTGGATAAAGTCATTAGAGAAGAGAAAAATCTCAACTTAAAAAATGCCTCTAAAAGGGGCTACAGGAATGACTGCAGTGTATTTTCTTAATTAATGATTGATAGGAGAGGGCCAAGTCTGTTATGGGTAGTGCTATTCCTGAGCTAGTGGTCTTGAATTCTATAAGAAAGTAGGTTGAATAAGCCATAAGGAACAAGCCAATAAGCAGCACCCCTCCATGACCTCTGCATCAGCTCCTGCCTCCAGGTTCCAACCCCATGTGAATTCCTGCTCTCAGTGCTTTTAATGATGAACAGTTATATGAAACTGTGAGTGAAATAAATCCTTCCCTCTCTAAGTTGCTTTTTGTCATGATGTTTCATCACAGTAATTGTAACCATAACTAAGACAAACTTTCACCCATCTTTCATTGATGGACTTGTGTGATGTATATATCACACAAGGAGGGACTCTGCGAGTGGGAGGGGCAGTATCTGTGATGGAAAGAAAAAATAAATAAATTAGAATAATACCCCCCTAAAAAAAGATTGTTTTCTCATGGTCCCCAAATATTGTCCTAGGAGAGTGGCTTGTAAGTTGGTTGTATTGTGCTAATGATTATTTAAAGACATGGAGATTTTGGGGTATAAGCAAACTGTAAGAAGGCTCTATGAAAGAAAGTTAGAGAAAAGTGAGAACTTAAGAAAAAGGGAAATTTTAAGAGAAAATGGTGAAAAGAAATATAGGAGTGAGGGAATAGGAATTGCCATGAGAGAAAAAGTCAATTACATCCCTTGCTCATGACTTCTAGAGCTAAGAGGAAATATGACAAAGACTGAGGTAATCTGTGAGATTGGTTAGCTCTCTGGACTCCAAGAGGGCCCTAATACCCTGTGTGTTTTCCACTGGTGCAACCTAGAAGATAACAGTGCTCTGCTCAGATGCTATGCACCCAGTGGTAGATGGTTGAAGCCCTTCTCCAGCCTTATTAGTTGCTACCTTGACTCTGCCAGCCTTAATGCATGGCTGGTGCTGCTACCTCTGACCTTGCAGTTTTCTCAAGTGCTAATAGGTCCACCAATCTCTCTTCATTCCCACAGTTGTCTCAGTTAACTCCTTGAACAGGATGGCCTGGAACCTCTTTTCTGATATAGGTGGAGGTTTTTGTAGAAGCTCTCTTTACTTCATAAAACCACTGCACGTGAAACAAGAATATATATTCACCCCTGATCTTCCTGATCTGGCTACTGTAATCCTAACCCTTTTTTAACCCCTGGAATCATGTGTATTTTTTTTTTTTTTTTTTGCACTTTTTACCATGTGCCTCTTTCCTTGACTATATAGAGAACATGTATTACTAGGCTGCATCACTAGGGAGTTGGGTAGCTATAGTTTCATAATCATTACACCATTTTGATAAATTACCTCCTCTATCCGCTTTTCTAAGTTTTAATTCTATTTTGTTTAAGTATAGTCAATTCTACTATTTTAAGGAACTATTTGAAACCATTATTTGTTCTTAAATCTCAAACCTATTTTGTTAATTAAACGCAGTCTTTAAATATTTGTCCCTAAATTTACATGACCCTCTTATAGCCAGCTTATGGTTGTATCTTTCTTTGAAAAACCCATTCAGCAGTTTTATTTCTGTTTATTGGAGATATTATTCAATTTAAGTATTTGCAATTTAAGTTTTATTCAAAGGTTAGGATTTACTATAACAATTTCTCTACGTTGCAGACTCTTTCGTAGTTCTATATTCTTTTTCCCTACTATTGCTATTGATGTAGTTTTGTTTTTAAGTGATATGTTTTGATTGCTGGCATTTTGGTTGGTTGGTTGGTTGGTTGGTTGGTTTGTACTTTGTTTATTGTGTTCAGTTACCATTGGCCTACTATAACATTTCTTGCTGTTGTTGTGAACTATTTTAATTTTGAGTATACCAAGGACTCAACACTTTAAGCTTCCAGACTTGGTACAGTATGATGACAGTGGGAACATGTTAAGACAGGCAGTAGCCATGGATAATGTGCCCCTGAAGACTCATCTCCAATGACCTACTTTCTTCATCCATTCCTGTCTCCTAACCTTCCCACAACATTTCCAAGTCATACCACCAAGTACTCAAAGTATGAGCCCATTTGAAACGTTACATATTGATCCATAGTGTTCTCCATGGAGTTTTCTATCATACTGGTGTGTTCCTCAGCTCCAATATTGTCAAGTGGATTTTTCTCATGCCTTAACTTTTTTCTCTTTTTGAGCTTTTAATTGTTTGTGTATATTGTTTTTTCAATGTTACCTTATTGTTTGCTTATATTTTCTTCGACGCCATTGAAAATCTTCAGGGGGATTATTTAAAATTTGGGGGCAGATTTAATTTTCTATATGTCCATTTATTTGAGATTGGTTGCTTTTGATTTATTTTGTCTTTTTATGGCCATATTTTCTTGATTGTTTATGAAGCAGACATCAATCACATTTTTTTAATTGACTTTCATAGGAGTACTCTGTAGGGAGTCAAGGAAGCCCTAAATGAATATGTAAAGAGGAAATGAAGTATTGAGTAAGCATATAATTTTTGACCTGGACAAACCCATGTCAAGGACCCAATGCCTCAGATCCTCAAGAATGACAAAAGCAAAGCCTTCCCTGTTCAGCTGAGACTCAGAAAAAGTCTTCCTCTGGTCAGAATGGAAATGTCAGAATTATGGATTAACAGTAGCAATGGCAGCTTCCTCCTACCAAATGATTACAGCCTGAGACTGCTCATTTACAGAGACTTCATACTGAGACTAGCTAACTACTACCTTTTCTCAATCATACCTGAGCAACAACCTCACCATTTATAAGAAATCTCTGACTGGCACTTAATTCACTATGGTGACTTTCTTCTCTGTCCCCGTTGACTCATTTGTTAGTGGCCATTACACATTAGGACATTAATATATAAAATAAGGTGTAGCTTAGAAGTGGCTGAGTAGCAGAGCCCAGCCTACAGGAGATCCTGGGTTCAATCCTCAACTTCATAAGAGGTGAACAGATAACAAAATAGATTGATGGCTATATAAATTGACATACTCAATAGATAAGTGGTAGATAAATAGATTGGTTAACAAAGTAAGACTTGTGTCATTGTGTGAAAAAAATATAGCTTATCAACTCAGTTTTGTATTCTTTTATTATCTTCAGGCAGGTGTGTGTGTGTGTGTGTGTGTGTGTGTGTATGTGTGTGTGTGTGTGTAAGTGTATGTGTGTACGTGCATGTGTGTGTGTGTGCAAGTGTGTGCAGTTTCCCATGAAAGCTATTAGATATCCCTAAATTGAAGTTATAATCAGTTGTGAGGCACCAGATATGGGTTCTGGGAAAAAAAAAACTCAGGCCCTCTGTATGAGCTGAACACGCTCTTAACTGGTAGGTCATCTTTCAAGCCTCTTGACTCAAATTTAAATTAAAATTTTGACAAAGAAAGCAGAGAAATGCCTAAGCAACAGTATACAAAAGAAGCTATTGAAGAAGCGCTTGTTTATTTAGTAGTAGGTCCATTTCATGAATGACAGTACTCACAAATATACACATAATCTGTATTTTACTGAGAATTAATCAAATTTTCAAATAATTTTCAGATGGGTTAACTCATGTGAAGGATGGCCAAATGTGGACAGAGTCATTCTAGCCTATTCTTTTTTTATACTTATACAACTTAACTTTCTTTCCAGCCTTAGTATACTCATTTAAAATGTGAATAATACACCTTTTGCAATGGTTTCTGCAAATAATAATTAAGAAAATTCACTTCAAACACTCATCACAACACCTAGAAACTAGTAGTTGCTGTCTATAGGATTTTGTTGAAACATCTTTCAGATAACATGTTAATTAACTTTATTCTTAAAACTGTTTGATCTTATTTGTTGTTGGATACTACATACTTTTCTTAATGTGATTATACACAGAGCTACTTAAGATGGTTTCTCAGATTTACTATCCTAAACCAGAAAACCTGGTTGCCTTAGTTATGCTGAGTTTTAATATTCATTTCACTAACTAGTATGATATTGCTTGTACACCTAATGAACATGGTCATTGAGGTTATTGATTGAGCTATTAAATAGCATGAAAAGCAGGAATAATTATGATGGAACATCAATTGCTATGCTATTCTGGGTTAACATAACTCACTCATATCAATCTCTGCATATTCACTGTTGATATCTGTCCACTTTAATACATATATATAGTCCATTATGTCAACTTAGGCAAGTATGGAGCATCTGTCATGCACAGAACCATCAACAGCCTCACTGTGGTACAGTAGATGAAACCCACATTTCTGCTAACTGTGATCAGCCATTGGTCAGTCATGGAATTCAACAGTCATGTAAAATTACTTCTTTAAGTTACAGCAGGTTTCTCAACAATTTCACTTCTTATTATCAATCTTAAACGAAAAGTGTATGTCTGTCCTTTGTTCATGTACTCAGCACCCCTAGTCATGTTTGGTTCCCAGCACCTATGTCAAGTAGTTTCATAACTGCCTGTCACACTAGTGACAGGGGATCTGACAGCCCCTTCTAGCTTCTGCAGGCACCTGCATACATGTGTTACACATACAGAAAATCAGGCATGCGCACATGCCCATTAAATAAATGCTTTTATATTTAAAAAAAAAAGTCTCTCCACGGGAACACAAGTGTAGAGTGTTAAATTTGCTTGAGCGAAGCTGTGTCTGATTATCCTACCTTGTAGTTGGCAAACTGAAATGGAGAGGATGAACTGACAGCCCCTGCTCATGTTGTTTGTGGACTCAAAAGCTAAGCTGGGAAAGCCAAGTTTGAATCATTCAAGAGAAGTTTTAAGAATACTAATTTATACATGTGATAAGAGGTCACATACCATAAGAGGTCACATACCGGAACACCTGTAAGATGGAAAAAGGCTGTGCTAAATAACCACAAACCAGCAAATCTATTGGCCAAATGGACAAATTACTAAAGAGAATATAAGTAATAAACTGAAACTGAAAAGAACTCCATTTTTCAGTGGGTTTGTATTTTTAACTAAAATTACTTTGGAATTTCTAAATTACAATATGTAGACTCAGTGGCTTAAGATGGTCAAACAAACTTACAAAGTTTCAGGAAATTATTTTATCTGTTTACAAAGGACATTAACAGCCTTAGTACTGAACCTCATGCTGTATTGGGATTTTAGGAAAGTAACCTGAAGGTAAAGCATAATGATACCACAATATCAGTTTTTTGAAGGAGGAAGAAAAAAAAAAACTACAATGGTTAGATAACATAGGATTCTGATTTAGAAAATAAAATATGCTATGCGCCACAAAATCGTAGGATTTTGTAGTCATATTTCTCTAATGTGTGGAAATACAGAACACCAAATAAACAATGTATTTATGTGAAACATCATATAAACACACAAACATGTCTATAGAGAAAAAAATAACAAAGATAGAGGGAAAGAGTTTAAGGAGAACTATAAAACTAATACAAGATAGCTGCTATAATTTTAGATAGGTAATTGTACCATTTTACCTTAACTGAAAATGCATTTTTTTCACATAATTACTTTAATCCACAGTCTACAAAGCAGAACACTTGTCCCTACTTTTCTGTTTCTTGTTGGTGAGTTAAAAGAAAATTGGAGAGGGTGTGTCTACTTGGAGGTGCTGAAAGCACACATTGTTGGCACAGTGTAAAAAAGCAGCATGCTGCCTTCCCCCACATCTACTGCAGTTGTCTGCCTGGTGGACTCCCAAAGGTGTCGGTGCTTCATTCCAAGACTGTATTAGTGAAGCCCCTGGGCTCTTATATGAGGGAAAGCGCTATATAAATGCAAAACAGTCTATTTTATTCATGCTGTCATATAAATAGAGATCTACTTTATGCCAGCAGTTTTTCAGGGAAACTGATTATTCTTAGTACGGGGTGTCTCATCCTTAGGGCCTCCAGAATCTATTGGGTAAGATTATTTTCTACCCCCAGACAACAGGTACCTTCCTGTGTGCGGAACAGTCATCAGGAATTCACCTTATGCCAGAGGAAGTCCGCATAGAGGTACATGGTTATGTAGATGGTTCAGCTGTAGCTGCTTCCAGCTGGCTCTAGCCGGAGTCACTGGTGTCTGGCTGTAAGCACACAGAACCTGACTCCTTCCTATTCATCTCAACACTGACCACATTTCATATCATCTCCAGCATGGGAGGCCCAGGGAAAGAGTTCTGAAGCCAGAGTTGAAATGGCTCTTAATCATCCTTGTGTATGTATGTATGACCGTGTGTGTATGTGTGTGTGTATGTGTGTGTGTGTGTGTGTGTGTGTGTGTGTGTAATGATGCTTGTGGGTAATGATGCATGTGCATGTCTGTGCAAATGTATGTGTCTGCATAGGGGCTGCAGAGGTCAAAACCTTGGGCATTTTTCCTGGCGAGCCACACACTCTGTTGTGGTTTTGCTGTTTTGGGTTTTGGTTTTGTTTGTCTTGTTATGTGTAAGATAAGGTCTCACCTTGGCTTGGAGCCTGCTCCTGAGGTTATGCTCACTGGTCAGTGAACCCCAGGAATCCACCCATCTCTACTCCAAGGATGAACTACTTCACACCTGAATTATTTTATGTAGGTTCTGAGACTCAGACTCACGTCCTCCTGCATTTTGCTGAGCATTTTATAGACTGTACCATTTGACTGACTGACCCTGTTCTCCATTTTCAGATGAACACTTATCTACCCTAGGGATGTGAGGAAGATTGCATGCAGCGGGGTGAAAGCCATTCATGCACACAGTAGGTCAATATGTTGAATCTTATAGTGAGTTGTTTCACTCCTCTTACTCAGCACCAATAGGAAATGAATCCAGACACTGGGCTTCGGGCAGGTGTCCAGTAGCAGTTGTAGTATGGGAATCATAGTCTCATGTCTGCCTCTGAGAGAATTTACAAGCCCTAAACCCCGAAAGGTTAGAGCTAAAAGTGACCTTAGCATCCCTCTGTTCTGCTTCCCTCAGACCAGGATGCCTTATGAAAGCATGCCAATATGGCCCGGTGGTTCTGAACAATAGGCTGTAAGCTTCAAAATGAATCAAGCGCATCTGACACATTAATTTGGCTTGGAGATGATTTTGTTCTACAGCCGTCTTTTCTGTTTTCTTCCTCCCATCTTTGAAATGTGACTGTAAAATTGTTTTGGGGTCCTTATGGCCTTTTCATAATGCACTGCCTTTAAATCCACAGCCACCTATGACCTCACCTGATATCCTACTGACCGGGCATTACTCCTTCACAAATAATGTTCAAGCAAGCTTTTCCTTAGCCTGCAGAGTTTAACAGAATCCAACCTCCCTTCAGTCTTGTCCCACTTGCTCTTTCTCAAATTTGTGTGCTTAAAGAAAGAACCAACTGACAAGTAAACTCCTGCATCCTTTACCATGACACCTTTTCACAGAAACCATCTCACCTGATCAGTTTTAAATGAGGCATCGGTAAACTGGCCTGCTCTCATTCTGTAAGTCTATCATCCCAAACCTAAGGAAAACCAACGTCTCCTCTGCTGAATTCTATCTGAGGGAATACAGCACCTCTCCTTCATACTTCATACGTCCACCAACCATCCCTAGTTTGATTTTTTAAAATATTTTTTATTGAAAAAAGGCATTTTTGCTTGTTTGTCTGTTTGTGTTTTTTGTTTTGATTTGTTTTGTTTTGTTTTTGTTCTTGCTTCTAAAAAACGGCTTCTCAATATAACTGTGGCTGTCCTGGAATTCACTTTGTAGACCAGGCTAGCTTTGAACTCAGAGATGTGCCTGCCTCTTCCTCCCAAGTGCTGGGAGCAAAGGTATGCAGCCTCATGCCTGGTGGAAATGGGTTTTCGGTACAATATATTTTGATTATGGTTTCCCTTCCCCCGTTACCCCAAGATCATCTCCATCTCCTCTCCAATCCTAATCTAAACCCTGTCTATCTCTTATTGGAAGACAAACAGGAATCTAAAGACTAATAATAAAAGAAAATAAGATAAAACAAAAATTGGAATAGGACAAAAGAAATAAACATAAGGGAAAAAAGATAAAGCACAAGAAAGGAAAAAAAACACAAAACCACAAAGACATACATGTTCACTCAGACAGATATCACATAAAACCACAAAACTAGAATCCAGAATATAGGTACAAAAAAATCTTAATAATAATAATAATAATAATAATAATAATGAAGACTGTAGTGGTAATGGTGGTGAGGATGATGATGGTGAGGATGATGATGATGGTGATTTTTAAGTACCCTGAGGCAAAGAATGTCCAAAGACATCATTGAGTTGGTTTTGTATGGGCTGTCTACTGCTGGGCATGGGGCCACTCTTAGCTTGAAGTTTTAAAAAATCAATAGCTAACACTCTAGCTGGTCAGTGTTTAGAACATCTGAATTCCAGGTGTTTTTAGTCATCTCTACTGTCCCTAGACCATAACTTTTTTGTCATGTGCTCCCTTGTGGGGTAATTATTTTAAATGTAAATCATATGTAAAGGTAACTATATTGACATAGTTATCAAATCATGAAAAATTGTAAAGCAGACCCATATGTGTCTCATGAACTTATTAAATGTGACACGGTGGCAGGTATAACAGCCATGCTCTCAAAACAGTGAGGAGCATGAATGTTGTTTCTACACAGAAATGTGATACAAAAGCCTGTGAGTTCCACTAATGGAAGAAGAGATAAGCGCTCCTCATGCTAGTGTGAGTTCTTCTGTATCTCTGTAAGAGAAGTGAGTGAAAACGGTTTTCTCCATTTATATCCAGCCCCAAGTGAATTCCTCCCAAGAGTCCTAGGGTCCAGAATCTGGTTTTGAACTCCATTTAACCTTACTGCCATCAACTGAACTATGTCCGGTCCAAGCTAGTGTTTAGTCCGAACCTTCTTCTTCTCCTGAGACAGAACTTAAGAGCTTCTTTCTGGTTGTTCTTAGAGATTGGCCATTTGTCCTTCCCAGCTCTTACTTCAAGTACATCAGAGCAGATTGGCCAGAGTGCCATCTCGCCACTAGGGTGACTGGGTTAAGGTGACCAAAGGTTTGAGGCAAGCCTGAGCTATTCAATGAGACCAGATCTCAAAACTCTGTGAAGTGTCTCAAGTTTAAATACAGATTAGCAGGAAGCAGGAAGCAGATGAATTTTGCTTCCTATGAAAAGTTTTGTACCCTAGCAATGTCTTCTTTCTAGTGCTCAGAGTCTTCAGTTCAACACTTTACAATAAGTGAGTCTAATAATTCATACAATCTTCTTTTCTATGCAGATATGATCCAATTAATGTATTCACTTACACAGTAATGTATGTATGTATGTATGTATGTATGTATGTATGTATGTTTTCAGAGTTTTCCCACAAAAGAGAACTTTTCTGGAATTAAAGTTGCTCCATGAAAGACTTCATTCCATTCACTGCTGGACTCCATAGCAATGTTGGCAGTGTATGAACAAACATTTTATCTAGCAGGTACTGTGAAGCACCTTAAGGTGAGGCATTTTCTCTGCTCACTTCCAGACAACAGATCTTAGTTTGTCTTAAAAGAACAAGAGGACAGGATAACTTGGCTTGAGGGATTGCTCAGTGGCTAGTTAAGGGAACTTACTGGTATTGTAGAAGGTTGGTTCAGTTTCTAGCATCCACATGGCAGCTTACAACCATCTGTAACTTGGGTTTCAAAAACTCTGATGCCTTCTTTCAACCTCCAAGGGCACCAGTTATGCATATGGTACATACACTTACATTCCAGCAAAAATACCCATCTATAAGATAAAAATAAATAAAAAGAAAATTAAAACTGACAAGTGAATTAGATGTGTCAGAATCAACAAGAGTTCAATATATTAGGATCACAGGTGCATTCCTTTATTCAATAAATGTGTATTATCAGTATACTTTAAAATGCTTTTTAGATCCCAATAGGTGGGGAAAATAGGACACATCAAACAAATATAAACCTTCAGTATTAAAATCAGCTTTCAGTAGTCTCAAATAAATTTTTCAAATTAAGTTTTCCAAATTCCCCTGAACGACAGATTTTGATGCAATTAATATATGACATATTTATTTTGATGACGTATTTATCTACATTTCCCCCTATAAAAGGAACATCCTGAGCTAAACCAAGGCTGTCAAGGGGCTTGGTTTTCTTAGAGCACAATGAATCCTCCCATCCCATGCCTCTGATTTTAACTAGTATTTCTACTAATAAGAGCCAATGAACAAGTCTTCTCTGCAATTCTATCCCACGTTGGAGTTCTACATTTAATTCTGATTCTGGTCTTAGCTAGGCCTTTCTTGATGTTCTTATAGTTTTCATATAACTTCACATAGTTATTAAGTTCTACATGGAAAAATTTTGTTTTAGGATAAATTTTCATATTCTTGTTCCTCCCATTTGTTCCCACAGCCCAGAATAAAATATCTTTCCATTTTGCTTCTTTGTTCTCTCTGCCTATTGGAGTTCATCTTGATTGTCAATGTGCCCTGGTTAAAAGCCACCTGGAAGACTAATAAAACAATGTCTAGAAGTTTCTGCAAAGAGGTTTTCTGGAGATAGATCCTAAAGGTTTCACCTATTCAAGGCTTTAGTCCATTGAGTAATCCAAGACAGACATGGAGCACTAGGAGAGGAGGGTGGGACGTGAACATCACTGAAGGAAGTACATCTTTGTGGGATGTCTTTGAAGAGTGTGTCTTGCATCATGTCCCTTCCAGTAACTTCTCTATGCTTCTTGGCTCCCATGAGGCGAGCAGCCCTTGCCTCAGGTTTTCATCACTGTATACTCTGTCTCATCCCTGGGTCGACACAATAGTTCCAGCCATGGACTGAAACCTCAGACAGGAAGCAGAAATAATCCTTTTCTCCTCATCAGCTGTTCCTCTTGGATATTTGTGGTGATGATGAGAAGTCCAACACCTTCCCCTCCACTACTGTTTCATCTGTCTTGTCTATCTTTCCTCTGTTCCTGTTAGGCTGATGTTGTCATTTCTACATTGTTCTTGTTGAAATCAAGTTGACATATAACTACTAAGCTGTTGAAGCTAATACATCTTCAATTCTTCATTCTACTTGATTCTTCCTTGATATTGGTGGCATTGACCACCATGTATTTCTAGAATTTGTCATTGTCTAGCTCTCACTGTGTGTGTTTTTGCAGATGCTTTGAATCACGATAACTTTGTTCTTCATCTTTACATGCATGGTTTTTATTTATTCCACCACTTCTACATTTCTGAATTATATTACTAGTTTCAGAACGAAGTCACTCCTTCCAACACAAGATACATATTTTTGACTAGCTGCTAAGTTTCACTATTCTCAGACACCCTAACCTCATCATTAAAAGAAGATACTGTGTAATTATAACAGCAGGAAAGCTTACAAAATCCATCCTATGTTACTGCATGCCAGATACAGAGCAAGGGTGTGATCAGGTTATTCACATTTTCAGAGGTCAATATATCCTATCTACATGTTATTTTATATGAACCTTCACAAGAGGGCTGGAGAGATAGCTCAATGGTTAAGGACACTGGCTTGCTCTTGCAGAGGACCCAGGATCAGTTTCTAGCACCTACATGCCGTCTGACAACCATCTGTAAATTCATTTCTAGGGCATCTGACATCCACTTCCGGCTTCCTTAGGCACTGTGATCATGTGGTGTGCAGACATACCTGAAGCTAAAGCATCCAGACACATAAAATAATAATTTAAAATTTTCAAAAATAACTCTTCAGAGATGAGCATTAGTTAGTGTGGGCCTGATTCAACTCTAAGTGCTTCTCTAAGTTAACATTAATTTCAACAAGTTTGTAGAGAAGGAATTATCAGGACCACTTTAGAAATGAGAAAGTTTCCCAAAGGAGAAGTAAGCCCCCCCCCCCAGCATCCATCCTGTGATGGAGAGCAGGAGCAAGGTGTCCTAATCTGATGTTTATTTTTCTGCTCAGCACATAGTATTCTTTTGATCTCCATAGTGCTGCTTCTGCAGATTTCTAGCTTTCATTATAGTCTGAGTTTCCAAAAACATCTAAACCTTCACAGTATCCCACATGATTCCATGTCTTTCTGGGAGTCTGGTAATGTTAATGTGGATTAAATGCCTTTCTGATTTTCATGATTCTTAATAGCTTTGGGGTTTTAAGAGATGAACAGAACGGTAAAAATGAAGCACCTACATCAAGATGTGCCTTAGGGCAAAGTGGATCCTCAAGTTATACCTCAGAGGGGTCGGAAGTACCTCCATTTAAGAAAAGCCAATGACAGATTGCCCATGTGTACCTGCCCGTTGCAGGATACACACACAGGATACAGGGATGGGGACACTCATAACTTCAGTGCACCTCTGGGTAAAGCAGGTCCATCAATCCAAGGACAATCTATCATCTAATTGCCCCTGCTAATAAAATTTTCATTGCCCTTAGATGACTTGAAGTTTTCGTAGAACAAAGTAGAAAATAAATGTTTAATAAGTTAGTCATTTGTTCATGTTTCCACAGCAAGACAGAAGTAAGGAGATTTTGAATTCAGGACTTTATACAAGCAATGATGAAACACAGATCATTACATCAATACTAAAACTAAACTTAGCCTTCCATGATATACAGAAAATATGCAAAATATTTTCACATCTCAGGTCTAAGGTTAGTCTGTTCTTTCATTCTGGCATTAAAGATCTAGATTCCTTGTGACCAAACAGGGAACTCTCAGGAGGATGTGTTAGCAGCATGGTGTACACCTGTTCTCTCTGTTTTCTGAGTGTTGCTCTGCACTCAGGAAATTCCATGAATGTTCAACCCATGTTAGACCAAGATGATAAACTCTGTGAGTTTGTCTATCCACAATTGCCCAGAATTCAGCCTTTGAGATTCCTGAGATGCTCGGTGAATAGTTTTATTTCTTTCTCGGCTTTGTTCCTTTAAACAGGTCTGAACGAGAAGAATCTGCCTTTCAGACATAAGATGCAATTTTCACCAGCTTCAGAAATCCCAACAACCTTGCCTTTGTATCTTGCAGAAAAAAATGTTAAAAATTTGTATATTTATCACAAAGAAGTCATTCACAAGAATGTTATCACTGAATAATTGGTGGATTCAGGTGCAGTACTGATAACTAGTAAAACACAGAGGATTCAACCAATGGGACACTATGAAACTTTTCTAACTACATGTAGCCATCACTACTTATTTTTTTTTTTTTGCTAAGCTGAAGTGTACATGTAGTTGAACAATGAGTATGTCTTTTTTAAAAAAATCTTTGAAATCACTCATATAAACACAAGCACGTATGCATAATACTAAAAGGCAAAATAAAGCAATATGGGACACAAAACAGGGTATAAATTCTGAAAATAATTAAAACTATACATAAGCAATAAGCAAGTCTGATAAGTAAACATGTAAACAGAAATATACATGCTGATTAACAGAAATATACATGTTGATTAAACTGGAACAATTTCCATTAAAAACAGGGTATGGGGAAAGTGGGATCAGAGCATGAGAAAAATGTATGAAATGAAACTGTGCTTTCTGAAAGGATCGAGAATGACAGTACTTAGATAGAACGATGTGTGTCTTAGTCTGTTTGGGATGTTATAACAAAATTCTATAGACATTGAGGAGGAAGGTTATTGTCAAATAAATGTGTTGCTCATGGATCAGGAAGTTGGGAGGGTTGATATTAACTTATAAGCAGGTTCGATATCTGGTGAGGACCTGTGTCCTGGCTCATAGGTGGAGACTCTATATGTGTCTGCATGAGAAGGAAAAAGAAATGTACTTTTGCAAAGATCTAAATAAGAGTTGTGTGTACCTTTATCTTCTGAGCTAGTCTCAATTTTGCTTCTCTTTTTTCGAATTCCCTGATTAAATCTTCCAATGTTACAAGCCCTTGGTAAAGAAGCTATTCATTGAACATTTCTGATAGTCTCTCAATCACTCTCAATACAAGTATTATGGGTGAGGGTAATCAAGTCGGATTCTAAAACATTATCTGTCATTTAGTATGTGAGTAACAAGTAAGCAGCAGATAAATAAATAAGATAAATAAAGTGATATCTACTTTACAATTTTCTGTTCTAGTATCTTCTCTAAATACTAATCAATACATAGAAGTGTAAAGGAAGCCACCAGGGTAGGAAGATACCAAGAAGTCAGGAGATAAGTAAGAAAGGGGGAGGAAACAATGAAAAAGTTGCTTGAAAAAAATGCAAGGATGAGCTCTAATTCTTTCTAAGTTAATACAAAGCAACATATATCATACCCAATCACAAAAGCAAAATGTTGGGAAAACATGAACGTACATTTGGAAGAGTAAACTGAAAGTATATATTATATAAGAGCCAGATACACCTGTGGAGGCACAAGTTGGTATATGTTCATATACCACATACACAACACACATACACACACACGCAAACACACACAAATTATATATGGTTTCCTATTCTACCTAATAATATAGTACAAATATTTCCATATGCCACACTCATCTATAAAAACTTTATTTCACTATTAATCAATTGAAATACCACACTTAATATACCATAGCTGGCCATTTGTAGAAGACCTTGTTCTCTTAATTCAATATTCATGTATCAATACTACCCAGTTTAAGTTGTCTCTCAGCCATGCCTTAGAATGAGTTTGTACTTTTCCTACCCATAAATGACCATCTTAAATACGTTATTTTTGAAACTGTAGTAAACAATCAGGTTGATCTGTGCCACGACTCTTTCTATTTCAAAAAGACTGTAACTTTGAAAGAATGAAAGATTTACATCCTTAGATTTCAGATGGTTGTCTCAGCTTTCCTAACGTAGGTCTCAGACCTTTCTTAAATTGGCTACTTTATTAGTTCTGTTGTCATTACAAATTCTATCTTTCCTTCCAAGCAACTATGGCTAACATCCATGAATGTTCTTAGACTCTCACTGTCAATTTGATATACTGCTAATGTTTATAATTGATTATAAGCTCTGTTATTTTTCTTTGGAATGTTTCACAAATACTATCTTAATATCTTTTGCATAATTTAGTCCCTTCATTCTAAGTTTCATTTCTTTTCTCTTACCCACTTAATCGATAAATGAACTTGAATCATACATTGACATACTCTTCCATAGAGTAGATTGGGAGTCTTCTATAAGTCCCCTTTTCAAAGAAATGTGATTGGTGTTTCTTACCAAGTCACATGCTTAATCATAATTAAGTATATACAATTAGTGGGGCAAGAGAGAAAAAGCAAGAGATCTGACTTTTCTAAAAACTAACTTTTCATAAAATTCAACAGCATATTCCCAAGACTGCTTTTAGCCATGTTAGAAATGAGCACATGGCTTCATTGTGTGACATTTTTCTACTGTTTCTGTCAGTGAATACTCTTCTGTTTAGGTTGACCTAACTTGTGCAAGATCAATATCCTAGGTGTGTTCTCTTCACGTGATACCATGTTGGACTTCTTTTTCCTGTATGTCTTTGGAGAAATCTTTTAAAATATGTCCCATTACCATTTATTTATTTACATGACAGATGTGTTTAATCATGATTCTGTTATGTGTTTTAAGGTCAAAAAGCCATGCTTTCATTTCCCCTTTATAATCTGCTTGGGTCTGTTATGGTTTGAGTGGTTATAATTTTGTGTTGTTTAATCTGGAAGTTTCTTATCTTTTAATCTAGTCTCTGACTTTCATTAAGGTCAGCAGAATTAAAGTTCTTGAGTTAGAATTTTTAAACAGTGGGAATGAAGGATGATACTGAGAGACCCACTCACTTTCCTTCCCTTCAACTCTCAATCCAAGTTCTGTGTTTGTTAGTCATTGATGTATGCTAAGTGCATTCTTCAATTGTGGTTATCTAAGCCAACCATTTTGACTAGCGTGTGTTAATACATCTGCTCCTAGTGTGAATATATTTACAAATGCTCTCAATCTCAAGCCTTCTCCCCAGCCCTCTAGACTGGTTCTCAACAGAAGAGAACCTTCTTTTGGAAAAGAGAAGAGTCAATGCTTTTCTCCATCACAGGGCATGGGTTTAGCAGACAGTGTCTTCATGGGTGTAAGTATACCCCAAAACATACTATAAATCCACTACGTTATTTGTTCAATATTTTTTTCTTTTAATACCTTAAGCATTTTAGCATACAAATTACCCCACTATCTTCCTAAATGGAACTTAAGTGGTGTAAATATTTATGTTTTGTTGTTTTCTCTTCTTCATTTGCATTTGTCACATTGACTTTTCTCCGTGTCCCCCACTGTGGCTTCAGTCCTATCTATTTTCCACTTTTTGCCATTGCTCCTGTGATGTTTATTTAAGAAAAATTTCCATCTCTGTTGAACTCTGTCAACTCAGTTTTCACCATGTTCTGTGTTATTATTTCTACTTCATGTTTTGTATGCATCGCTGAGCTCTTTTGACCACAAAAGATCATTTTCTCTTTAATTTCCTTGACATCCTAGGGTCATATTGACCCATAATTGTCATCTGCTTCATAATGTGACATTCCCACTGTGTGTTTTGTATTTTACTTTTGTTTTTCATTTATCTTTTTACTTCTCTGTTGGTGCCTAACAGGCAGGGTATCTATTGTTTGGTTTTTTTGTGTTTTGTTTTGTTTTGTTACTGTTCTGAGCAAGGACCATGCATTCACGTGGCCAGTTGTTTGTGAGAAAGAGAAGGTCTGAATAGAATTGAAAAGTAGCTTCAATGTTCTTCTATCTCTTTCTTACTAATTGTATGAGTCAGTTTGTGCTCCTGTAACAAAACAAACAGAATTTATTTCCCACAGTTCTAGAAGTGATGTCTGAGCTTTATAAGAGGCCAGAGCAAGCAGGTTATGGTAAGAGTTTTTTTTTTTTTTTTTTTACAGGAGCTGATAATATTGTATTCTCATTTATCAAAAAGATGCCAAGAAAGGTCTCTTGGTGAGTCAGGTAGCATATGCTTATCATCTTTGCACTTGAGAGGCTGAGTCAGGAGGATTGTGGCTTTCAAGGGAACGTGGACTGTGAAAAGGGACTTTTTGCCAATGAAATAAGATAAAATATAAAGTAGAATAGACAAAAATGAGAAGGCCTTTTTTATAAGGACACAAATCTCATTCTTGATAGTGCCATTCCAAAGACTTTATAATCTAGATATTGGAATGTGATAGCATTACATAGGGAGGAATGCAGATCAACATGGGATTTTCTATAGAATATTTATAAATATCCCGTTCTTTTCTCATTTCCACATCTGCAAATGTGTGCTTGCCCTTGTCTAGGAGGATGTTGGGGATTTAAAGTTAGAGGAATTTTCATGGCAGCCATTCTTTACCCCGTGGCTTTGGACAATCACTACCACTCTCTGAGCCTTGTGTGCTGCACTTCCTACTGTGCGATAATAACACCCATTCCACAGAATTCTGTTGACGGCAGTTTAAAAGTGAGGGCTGTGCACATCTACATTTTTTGTGTATCCAACTTTCCTTGGAAGATTTTGCACAGGGTTTACAGTCTGCAGAGGATGCCTCTGTTTGCAAATTTCAGGTATGGCTGATTAACATAGGCTCTGGGGAATCTGCTCTACAGCCTTGGCCCTCAGATTGCTTTCCAGTTTCATTGATGACAGAGTCCTTCTGCTTTATTATTCTGTTTGTTTTCAAATGGTTCAGAAAGGCCAATAATGGTGCATTTATTCTGCTGTCTTTACCAGATGTGTGTCACAGGTGTCAGCAATTCCTTAAAATGTCTACACACAAGACATCTTTTCTTTTTGACTATGAGGCAGGCTTTTGATGTTCTATTGTATTAATCATTGCAACATTACGGTCAAGAGATTCAACCTTATAATCAAGGTGTCACATCACTGGACACACCTTTCTAAAACCTGTTTCAAAAATTGTGGTTATTACATATGCATTTTGCTATTTTGTGTGTATATACCCATTTATGTATGTGTGTGTGTGTGTGTGTGTGTGTGTGTGTGTATAGTCATTTTATATTCTGTTAAAAGGAAATAATATTCTGATAATATATATATATATATATGTAATAGTCATATAAATAATCATCATCTTAACCTCTTTTTTACCTAATGGCTCAGAAATCTCACATGTTAAAAGATGAGAAGATTTGGGGGATTGTCCTCAAGTTCTTTGGTCATTGATTACATCCAAAGATCCATAAAAGTAATTGCCGAATTGTAAATAGCTTGCACTCAACAACTTATAAGAATTCAAGGCATAAATGTGTTTGGGGAGTAAATTATCCCCTAAATAGGTGACCCTGAAGCCCCATGAACTAACTGTGCCTTCCTCACGTATTAATAAGCATCATTTCCAAGCCACCAGGATGTATTGAGTTGGGAGTCCCTGAGTGCGAGAGGGTCCAGAAATAGCTTTGACTTTTCCTTTTTTTAATTTACCTTGTGGGGCTGTGGGGAATGAGCAATCCTTTAGTCTGTCAATATCACCAGCAAAGGCACCACATGAAGAGCTGATGGGGAGAGGGAGGGTGGTGATGAGGGAGGCTCAGCTGAGAAAATGGAATATCTATTTGACACAGAAGAGGGTTCTCAGACCTCTGCAAAGCCAAAATGTCAAAATCAGCCACTGAAAAAGATCTGAGTCATCAGAATTGTGACATTGACAAGGCTCTTCTACATACAATGAGTGCGACTTCTAATGCCTCTGTTATATTCATATGTCAGGACATTTCCTGTTTCTGTCTTTATCCTAGTAAGTTTGCACACTTACTTCACTAGTTATTTTATCAATGGATCTATCTAAACAATTTCTCTATTTGTTTTCTTTTTATTAATTAAATTCAATAAACATGTACCAGCTTATGTCTTGAAAAGCATGAATCTATATCTCTTATAAAGTTATTTTTCTTATCTTTATCTGATTTAACTATTCATGAGATAAAAAAATGTATCAAAAATATTACAAAAGTAAAAAAAAAAAAACCAAATATGCGTTTCTTAACCAAAATGGCAAAATAATGCAGAACAGATTCTAGTACACCAGCCTCATTTAAAAAAAAAAAAAAAAAGCAGAGAACCTATGTACACAAAACAAACAACAATATTTTCTTTGCATACAGCTTTCTTTCATTTTCAGTAAGTATGAATCTTAACTGAAAGGGTCATACTTCACTGTTTCCCATGGCCTCAATTTACTCAGCAATGCTTTCAGGCAGGATTCAACCTTTGACAAAGTTATTGTTAATCCAAGCATAAGTTAAATTTCTGAATCAGGGGATTTCTTGTGGTTACATAGAACAAACTATTAGAAAACAGTATGGTATCGTGTCTGGGAAATACTTCTGGGGCAAGTTTATCTCCTCCGTGAACAGCCTATGCATCTTTGTCAACTTTTGTAACCTCTGCTTGCTCATTTTTAAAAATATAGAAAGTAATAGTAGCCAGTAAAATGAATGGAAATCTGTGAGAGAATTAATTTGTAGGGAATGCTATGTAAGTAAGGAATTATCCACAGATCATGTGCATTGAGATTTTTACTGGCTTGAAGACAGGGAAGGAAGAGCAGAGCTCACAGTTGCTCTTCATTGTGGAAAATGGTCACCTTTGGATAGTCTATGCATGGGCAGTAAGCATCAGAGAAGTGGGAATTGCACCTAATAGAAGCTTTCAGTTTTCTTTAATTTTATGTGTCTTAGTGTATGATATGTGTTGTGTTTATGTGTTTGTGCATAGTGTGCGTGGCTATGTGTATGCAAATATGCATGCTGGCTCATGCATGGAGGCCAGCCAAGAATGTCAGGCATTCTACTCTACTGCTTTCTACGTTATTCCTGTGAGACATTGTCTCTCAGTGAGCCTGGACGTAAGCTAGCATCCAGAAAGCTGGTGAATCATCCTGTTCCCACTTTCACAAAGCTTAGATTACAGGTACATCCTCACTCAGGTTTTTATGTGAAAGCTGGGGATTTGAACTCATGTCTTCCTGATGGCACAGCAAGCACCCTTATCCACTGATCCATCTCGCTACTCCCTAATTTTCTCCAATTTCATTTTAAAACTTGGAGGGATATAAAAAAATTTCTGGATGAATATAATAATTTTTGTATTAAATACAACTTTATTTCAAGGTAGAAACTCCTTTACCTGTGTACCTAAAAGTAATGATATTAAGATGAGGAGGATCATTCAGGATTACTCATTAGACTAGTGGTTCTCAATCTATGGGTCAAGACTCCTTTAGATTGCATATCATATGTGCTACATGCCAGATATTTACATGGCGATTCTTAGCAGTGTCGAAATTATAGTCATCAAGTACTGATGGAATAATTTTATGGTTGGTGGTCTCCACAACATGAGGAACTGCATTACAGCATTAGGAAGTTTTGAGAACCACTCCCTAAACCCTAAATACAGTCAGATGTTTCCTTATGAGTGAGAGACAAAGACATGGACACACACGGTGAAAAAAGGGGGATCATATGGCCCTAGAATTGGAGACTGGAACACTGCAGCCATCAAGCAGAAGCTGCCAATAGCCATGTGAAGTTGGAAGAGTTGAGAATGGATTCTGCCACAGAAACGTCACAGACAACATGACCCTGCCAACCTTCAGTTTGTGTCCAATGGAACAGATTTCAGGCTCTGGCCTCCAGAACCCTTTGTGTTCAGAGAAAATAAATTGTTTTCTAAATTCACCAAGCTTGGGGTAATTTGGTACAGCTGTTCCTGGGAGCTCACACCCTGACTGAAATGCTAGTTGGGTCATATTGAGTTAAACACAATAGCATGTTCAAATTAACTTTTCTCCTATAAGACATCTTGAAGCGTATAATTTTCTCCTGTGGTCCTTGTTGGACAGTGCACTCCTGGATCAGAGTAGTCATAAATAAATTGCTTCCTTGAACAGCCTAAAGAGAAGATGGTGTCTATCTGGGAAATCATGCTTAGATGCTTTTCTTCTGTATGCTTCTGGTTTCATTGTTAATATAAACATGTGTCTCCGTTTGTTAAGTAACGGTGTGGCTAGCACGTTTTCAAACAACACATCCTTGTTATGTGAGTTACTTTTATATCACCATAACCAGATACCTAAGGGGAAAAATCATAAAAGGGGGAGGATTTGTTTTTGCTTACAATTTCAGAGGCTTGATCTGTCGTGGTGAAGAAGCCATGGCAGGATAGAGCAGTTCATGGTGAACAGAAAGCAGCAAGGTTTAGAGGAAGATGCCATGACATGATATGCCCTTCACAACCAACAGACTTCTCCAGTATGGAGATAAGTGTTCACTGTCAACTTGACAGAATCTAATATTACATGACAGAAAGGGTCTCTGTGCACACCTGTAGTTTATACTGATTTTGTTGACTGACGTGGGAGGACTCACCACTGTGGGTGGCTGCATTCCATGGGTGGGATCCATCACTGTGTGAGTGAAGAGAAGAACATCAATGTGCATTGAGCACTCGCTGTCTCCTCATTGTGTGCGAGATATGTGGCCAGCTACTTCAGGTGCTTGCCATCCTGACTTCCTACTTATGGCAGACTACGTCCTTGAACTGTGAGCCAGGGTATTATAAGTTGCTTTTCTCAGGGTATTTTATCACATCGGCCAAAGAGATACTAAGACACCCAGTGACCCACTTTCTCAACCAAGCTCTACTTCCAACAGTTCACCACTTCATATTATGAATCCATTAGAAAATTAATCCTTTTAATAGTTCAGTGCCATCACAACTTTATTATCTCTGAAAATAACATTATACACACACACACAACACACAGATGTGGGGGGACACAGAGACACAGACACAGACACACACAGAGAGACAGAGAGAGACAGAGGGGCAGGGGGAACAGTCACAACACATTCCAAAAAACCTTATTTGTTTATACTTCTCTACATATTCTACATCTAGCCATCGTCCACTGAGCATTTAAAATGTATTATCAGAGTGTACACATCACTTACATCATCCAAGTGTTTATAAATATAAGCTTGGTTTTTTTTTTTCTTCTCTTGAAATCTAGCATATAATACTGGTATGGGATCCAAGTGAGGGTTGGAAAGAGATAATTCATGGTGCATGGTTCCATGTTCCCAGCCTTACCATTATGTAGTGCAGTCAGCAGAATAACAGTAATTATAGTCAGCACACTGCAATGACTTAATTTGGGATAAAGAGTCTCCACTGTTACTGTATGAGCCGCCGGATCCTTCAGAGGCCGTATGATAAGTTACTGTTAATTTGCCGTGGTTTGTATGTTGGATGATGCGGAACCTGTTTGAGGTGGTAGAAACCCATTTCTCCTAGCATGAGTCAGTGAGATCAGCACGCAAGCATGAGCTGTGAACCTTGCTGTCGGCTTCCTTTTACGCTGATGCATTTACATTTTCTGGTTTGTTGTTTTCTGGTTTTGGTTTTGTCTTTGTTTTTACCCACATCCTCATGCCCGCCTATTATGTGCTCTGGCACTGAGATTTGACCCCACCTCAAATGCCTTTGTGCTTCAGAAGAAGAAAAGAAAAGACAGTGCTTTCCTTCTTCCAAAACTAAATTGCTGACTTAAGGCAAATAATTCTACCTTGGACTGGAGACTGGAGAGAAGGCTCAGCAGGTTAAGGTGCTTGCTGACCTGACTTTGATCCCCAGAACTCACACTTACATGGGGGCACTAAAATAACAAAATTCAAAGAAATAAAGAGTGAAAGGGAGAGATTTCATGGAGTTAGTTGAAGAAGAAAAAATGAAAAAAAAAAAAAAAAAAAAAAAAAAAAAATGGTCAAATGGCTTGGGCAAAACATTTCACATGCAATCCTGATTACCCAAGTTCAGATCACCATGATCTGTGTAAACAAGCTGAGTGCAGTAATACACCAGAAATCCCAAGGTTCCCATGGCCGGATATGAGGTGAAGATGAGGATCACCCATACATGTGTAACAAGAGAGACTCTGCCTCAAAACAAGCCAGGAGGTGAGAACCAGCTCCCCAACATTTGTCTTCTGACCTCCACATACAGACACACTATACATGTGCACATCTGGACTCATATCTACTTCTCTTGGTCTCTGTGTTTTCTCTCTCTCTCTCTCTCTCTCTCTCTCTCTCTCTCATCTGTCTCTGTGTGTCTGTCTGTGTGTCTGTTTGTTTCTCTGTCTCTCTTCTCTCTGACACACGCACACACAAGTTACAAACTGTCATTTAACTCAATATTAAGATGAGCTCTTTATAGACTGTCCAGCCTTAATAATGCTACTGCATATTCTCCCTCAACCCCTAACCAAGTTTCCTCAATATTGTAATATTATTAAAGATAACCCCTCCTCGTGAATCTCCACTCAGTACTCTTTATTTCATTAGCAATGACTCTTCTGTACCTTAATTGGGCATTTAAAGACCTTCACAACCTGACCTCATTCTCCTCTTGAGAGTGACACATCCCCATCATGTAACATATATTCTGACAAGCATGAATTCTGGTCCCTTTTTTCAACATCTTTCTGCTAATTTTTATCTCAGTAAAGATGCTTATACAGTTCTTTAGTTTTTTCATGTCTTTTTTTTAACACTGCCCCAACTTTGGCAAAACATTTTTACCCAATCTTCAGTGTTCCTGTTTCTTCAGGAAGCCACTACCAAAAGTAACCTCTTCTGCACATGCTTCCTTAGCTTTCTAAGTAAGATACCATATTCTGTCCCATCTTGACTTTTGAGCCTTTCTCATTTCCCTGTCAGGATGATGGAGTCATGCAACAAGAGGCCATGTTCTAGTTATCCTTCCATTCATCATGATATTCCAGGTCGATGGTAAGCTAGGTGACAGAGAATGACATGAAATGAGGAAAAGATACACTGAGATGATGGGGAAGACCATGGCACATGGTCACATTCAACAGACATTTCTTGGGCATAGAAGTTGTAGGGATAAAACAGAACAGCAAAGAAGGTTTTTCTTGTGTTGGAAGTCGGCCAGAGCAATGGGGTTCACAGCAGAGCTCCCAGGCAAAGCACTTGACCACATAGAATTCTTAAAGCTTTTTGGTTCCCTTCCTGCTGAGAAACCACAACCAGAAGGATTTGCTTTGAAAGAAGGAGGTCTGCACACATGATTATTCCTCTCCTCCAAACCTCAGGGGTAGGATGCTAGTAATTACTTTTGGATCTCTTCAGTATAATTACGCAATAATCCACAGCCACCTATAAATACTGTGTCATTACATGGCATTGTCCTGGTAAACTCTACTGGGTTTCCTTGTTGGGTAATTATAGCTGTGCCACAGGGCAAAGATTAGCAGCACTAAGAACTTCTAGCATTACACTCATATCTCAGCTGCAGGACACTTTCCTTTTGTAGAAACATAAACTGCAAAGAGGAAGCAGGCTACAGAGTTTGGGGTAATAAAAGATTGCCTCAAAGGATTGGGGAGAAAATATCAGAATAGTTGACCTTTTTCTCACAAATCAAGAAATAATTAATAGAAAGGCATGGCTCCCAGGTTCCCATGCTGGTTTATTTAAGTAACAGTTGAGAATACCAACAAAATACACCAGAGAAATAATTCTCATGTATAAAACCATCAAGTTAAAAAACAAGTCAAAGATTGTCATGCTTGCCTTTTCCATTGTATCACAATGTCTTTGGAGGACAGTTAGAAATGTCTTTGTGTCAAGCTTGGTGGCACAGTCCATAATTCCAACTGCATGGGAGTATAAGACAGAAAGACTGCAAGACAAGCCAGGACTACAGAGGGACTTTAAGATCAATCTGAGCAACATAGTGAGACCATGTCTCAAAACAAAAGTGATTTTTGAAAAACGGAGGTAATGCTGAGAGATTCTCTGTTGCAGAAGTATTTGTTCCTCAGTCAGGAAGGTCCATTTTCAATTCCCAGCACTCACATAAAAACAGAAGAAAAAAGAAAGGAATAAAGAAAGAAAAAAAGAAGGAAGGAAGGAAGGAAGGAAGGAAGGAAGGAAGGAAGGAAGGAAAGAAAGAAAGAGAGAAAGAGAGGAAGAGAGGAAGAAAGAAAGGACAGAAAAGGGGAAGGAAGAGAGAGGGGAGGGAAAAGGAAAGAAACAGAGGGAGAAAGAGAGAGAAAGAAAGGATGGAAAAAGACAGAAAGAAACAAAGAAGAAACAACAACAACAAAACACCAGGTAGTGGTGACACATGCTGGTTACCCCAAAGCTGAGGAGGGGGAAACAGGCAGGATCCTGGCTCATAATGACAAACCAGCCTATCCTAATGTACAAATTCAGAGGCAAATTTAAAAAAAAATTACAAACAGAGGTCTATCTCTGGCTTCCACATGCATGTATGTACATATGTGCACTTACACACAAACACACACAGTGGGATAGGGCAGGGTGGAGCTTAGTGGTTAGTGCTTTACTATTATGTGTGAAGCCTTAAGTTTAAATCTCAACACTAAAAAATAATCTCAGCTCCATACCTTCCTCATCTTACTTAATAAAATTGAAAATTTTGTAGAAGATACTCTGTGACAATTTATAAAGAAACAAATGGAGATTAAAGGAAAGAAAAGTTAGAAATAGAGTGACCAGTAGGAAGGAGGAAGGAAGGAAGGAAGGAAGGAAGGAAGGAAGGAAGGAAGGAAGGAAGGAAGGAAAAAAGAAAGATTAGCAGCAGGAAATAAACATAATAATCACATCTCTAAATGTTCTCCAGTACCATCTCTGTGCATAGCAGGAGCATTTACCGGGAAACCAGCCCTCGTAACAAACTTTCATATGCACAACAGTTAATGGTCAACCACTGTTGTACACAGACCTCTGAAGTCTACTTCCCTCTTTATCAGACAACTCATCACATCCCCCTTCCTCACTCTCATGGACCCTCATTCCATTTGCTACTTTTGTACATCTGATGAAACTGCAGATAACACACCTCCTGACTACAAAATGGATTACAAAATGAATAACATGTTAGTGTGTTAAAAATCATAACTAGAAACAATATGGAACTCAGAAATAAGCTATGACAAATGATTTTGACAAAAAATGTCCAGAATGTGTGATAGGAAAAAGGACAGTCTCTCCATCGATTCGGTTTAAAGGTTGCCTTGAGAAACATGCTGGACAAGGCTCTACAAAAATGATCCTTATGGGCGTGTGGGGAGGGCGGGGGGGGGGTAACATTGACTGAGCTGGAAAGAATACATAATGAAAGACAAACATAGACTTTCTGCTCCCTCAATGTCATTGAGTTCATTATTCAAGTTTCTCACAACTGAATAAACTGGACCACATAAGATCACTGAGCCTTGGGATATCCGCTGAAAGCCGCAGTCCATCTGCCCTTTCCCAAGGATAGCCATGGAAAACTTCTATTATCAGGGGCATGGCAAGTTCTGCAGCCAGACTGTTTGACCAGCTAACATAGTAATGAGCCCATCGGATATCATTTTACATAATCATGTAAATAAAAGTCAAACAGATGACATGGAAGAAAAAGTTACACACTTGAGTTTTTATATTTTTTGTCAAAAATTTATAAAGGATGACTTCATCCCCACACCTCATTACTTTTATTTTTAATTTCTAAACTACGATTGTTTTTAACCCTATTTTCTGTAATTGCTGAGACTAGTTTTTTTTTTTTTTCCAGATGGGAAAGTAGACCACTGTCACTTATAAAGTCACCTGCCTTTCGTGTGATTCTTCATTTTCACATGTGGAATGAACCCCAGGAGGTGAGGTGACAGGTGTTTGCTGCTCACTGTAGATTTAGAACTCTTCAGTTCTGTGCCATTAGTTTTTGTTTTCATGTTTTGACTGAAGGTTATTGGCAACTATAAATTAATCTTTCTCTTTTGAAATTAGTGTGGCTTTGTCAAAGACCAAATCTATCTATAAGGAGATATTACAATTGTCATTGTAAGAAAGAAAAATTTCATGAAAATTTAAATGATTCTTATTTTGCTTTATGTACTGCCTGTCCAACTTCTTGACATTGTGACATAATGTTGTGATTTACAATGCTCCTAATCAAGGGATATATATATATATGATATATATATATATATATATATATATATATATATATATATCTTCATAATTTGAGTGAGTTTACCATTTTGTGTTGGGTTGCAGTCATAGCTATTCTAGAATGCATATGGACCTCAAGCAGCAGGTTGTACATGCTTACTTCACAGTGAATATATAATATTTTATATTCACATAACTTTTTATATACCAAGCTATTGTGAACTATTAAGTGGAAAGCTTGGTACAGTATTCTCTCTACTTAACAAAATTGTCATCACTGTATATCTTCAGGGCTATTACTGATTCCAGCATAGAACATGTTAGAATTGAGATGGATTTTGAAATTTTTATAAGTATTTAATTTTATGGGAGAGCAAATCCGAACCCTAATCTTCATTCAAAGCAATAATAGTATGAACTAGAAATTTTATTTTATAATCTGAAAGCTTGCTTTCTGCTTGATTCCAACTATATGACATTCTGAGAAAGCCCAGGACCTGCATGAAATGGGTAAAACATGGTTGAGTCACCAAGAATGACTCAGTAATGGCCATCTGCATGATTTCATGAAGGGAAATCCATGTCAAACATTCAGCCAAGTACACAGACCATATAATATCAAGACTGAAGCTTAATAGTAACTGCGTTTGGAATGATAATAACATATCAATGAAGGTTCATCAGTTATAACAAACATACTGCCCCAGTGAACTATGAGGCTCCTCAGGAATGCTAGGCTAGCCATCCTCAGACACACACACACACACACACATGGGGGGGAGAGAGAGAGAGAGAGAGAGAGAGAGAGAGAGAGAGAGAGAGAGAGAGAGAGAGAGAGAGAGTCTAAACTCATTGCTTTGTAACAATTGTGTAGCTATGGATTTTTTACTGTTCACCAGTTAGTAATAAATTCACAAACTATTAAAAGTTAAAGTGGGCACTATACACCAGTGTGCTTTTGTATGTGTATGTAAAATTGTATGCATGTTTGTTCAGGTACCTGTGGATGCCAGAGGAGGATGTCTGATCCCCTGGAGCTGGCATTATAGGAAGTTGTTCTAGGAAATGTGTTCTAGGAACTGAAGTCAAATCCTCTGGGAAAACAGTAAGTGCTCTTACCCACTGAGCCATCTCTCTGGCTCCAGTGTCTTTCAAATCTACTTTGGTGGTGGCCTCTCCTTCTAGGATCCCATCCTTTGAAATGGAGTTGCTGTTTGCACTCTCTGCACAAGATCACAGGAAAGGTGACATGTCCTTGTCATTGTATATTTTTAATACCTGTTTCTATTGAACAAAAATTATGAATTTTTCGGGAGAAGGATATGTATTTCTGAAATGTGTAGATACTTAAATTTTATGATCTACAAAAATTATGTTTGATCATGTGATAAAACTTACTTTTCTAATTCAATTCACATTATTCAATGACTTCTCTGGTAAATCCGTAATCAGTACTGTCACCAGCCATGTTGATTTTCCAGGATAGAGGAGACTCCTAGAACTCTGTAGTTTTAGTACTAAATCCAGAAAAGTTGTGGGCCAACCATGATACATTGACCTTCCTGAGGACATCTGTACAGGAAGGTCAAATGCCTCAGCCAGGGTCACACAGCAAGTTCATGACAGAACTGAAATTAGAGTCGTAATTTCCATGTAAACCTCTAACTAAATTGGTAAATTCTGTGGCTCAAATTTTGATCGCTGCCATACTCTCACCTGCTGAAGACTAATGGATAGTGGATGATCTGTCTGGTTTTTGTTTGCTTCTTTGTATGTTTATTTTTAAGTAACAAACAAATATGTTTGATTCTACCTCTAGGCTTTCTTGTCTTAATGAAGGTGCTCTGATCCTAAGCTTTAGGAGGTGAGAGGTGGCCACTTTAAACACACCAGAAATTCACTGCCCTGTCTTTATCTTCCTGTTTTCTAGCTACTGCACAGGTAAACATTCCAGGCCCACGCAAGTTCACGCACAAAGGACTGTGCAGTGGTAACATTTATCTTGTACATGTTCCATTTATCTTTGGCAAAAAGCTTCAGCCCCAAACTATCTTAAGTGATCTCAAAAAGACAGTGATAAGTACCTTCCCCCGTCATTATTGCTCCATTTTATCACAGTGGTGATAGCAATAACGATGACTGTAACCCTCATCAAGTCCATTTAACATGGCTCATTTTCAAAAGCCACTCGATGCCTTGTGACAGTCTGGCCAGGCAGTATGAAAAGAACACTTAACCCCCATGATCTGAGGAAGACTCGGAGTGGGGAAAGAAGAGCCTACAGTCAGAGCGGAGGCGACGGAACAAGGGAAGGGATGAAAAAGACCATTGATTTTATGACAAGGGGCAGAGCCACTGTCAAAACCGAGCAGCACAAATTGAAGGAATGTTTCAATTAGCTGTTTGCAAGAGAAATTCCTCAGAAGCTCACCAGCTTCCGTTTATTGTTTCTTAGGCGGATGCTGTGGCTTGTACCTGTATGCACACCTGTTTGTTTTCGATATTAAAGAGGAATTCTAGAATTAGGACTTCTGTTAGCAATCGCCAAGTGTTAAAGCAAGAACATCATGGTTTTAATAAGACAGTTTGTGGTGCTGCAGTGACCTAGGCAATGAAGGCCAGGGTGAAATGGGAGGTGGAGATTGCGGGCCTGCCTGCCACTCACACTCCCTGACAGGAAACTGCTAAACCTACTGCCTTTGCTGCAATCTCTGTCACTCAAGTTCATCCATAATCTTTCCAGGATTTACTTAGCCAGGGTTGAAACTGTTAGCAAAATGCCCTGGTTTCTGGAGGCCATGGATGTGGAACAGCATGAAGGATGGACAGTGACTGTGTGAGGTAAATCAACTCTTCTCACTGTCTTGCTAACTCTGAATTCTGAAGGAATGCCTAGCAGCTGCTGTCACCCAGCCCTGTCAAACTAGAAACTTTGATAACACCAGGACAACTGACCATAGGGCCAGAATGCCTGGTTCCAAACCCACTCTTAACTCTATTGGTCAGATGATCTTGAGTATAAGAGGTTATCCCTTCAATGTCTTTGTCAATGAAATGAGAATAATAAGTACTACCGTATAATGCACTTATAAAATTGAAGCAAGATTATTCACCTGGAGTGTCTGGTACATAGTTACCTCTATAGGCAAATGGTGCTGATTCTGGTTAATCCATAGAATATACATAATTTTAGCTAACTTTCTCAAGTTCTTAGTTAATTAATTCCTTTCAATATATCTCAAAGTATACTCTTTCTATAAAGCAGACTAAAGGTCACATAGGCTTAAAAAATTAAAGAAAGAAAAATTTAAAAGCCTCTGATCCCATTTTTTAAAGTTAAGGTTCCATTATACAGGGACCTTGTGATCTTGATAAGTCGTGATCACTATACTTAACATTAAGAATAATAGTGCATGATATTTAGGAGTTCAAGGTTTAGAGTCATGATAACTTGCTTTCGAATACTTATTCTGCCACTTTCTAAAAATACGGCATTCTAAATACCCATTGCACCAGCACCCTGATACCCATTCTTCAGATTTTAAATTAAATGGCATTTCCCTCAACGTACTTTGATCTTTTATTCATCACTCTCATTTCTTCCTAGGACACTTCCTAATTGATTATGAAATCATCATGTAATTCTTGTCCTCATTTCTACAAGCTCCAAGAAGACAAGAAACTTAGTACTTTTTCCTCACACTAGTATCTTCTTGTCTGGTACCAGTAGGTGATGATCACAAATAAATAAAGATATTTGAACAGGAAAGTGATGGGATCCAAACTTCCTTTCAAGAAGTTGCTGGTTTAAAAGACACCATAAGAGAACAAAAACAGAAACCAGAGATTGAAGTGGACACAGTGACTTAGGTGAAGTGGTAGTGACTTAGATGAGATGACACTAATAAAATCTACGAGAGGGAAGTTTACTCTAGATCTATTTTGTGGTCTGACTTATAGGATTTGCTAACAAATCTAGTGTAAGATACAAAAGTAACAAAAGAACCAAAATTGATTTCAAGGTGTTGGGTCTGAGCAAATTGAATATATGGATGACCATGGTTTTAGACAGGGAAAGCAGATAAATTAGATGTAGCTCAGTAGTCTCCACTTCAGGAACATCTTTAATTATTATGCCTGAAAAACCCAAGCACGCTTGTCAAGTGATCCACTGTTTCCTCACTCAGAGTTCTAATGGGGAGTCAGATTTGGAGACAATACATCCATAGTCAAAGCAGTGAAACACAGTGACATTGCCCAGCAGGAGTGGTCCAGAGATGCCTTGCTAGAGCAGTCCCATTGAGGAAGTCAGGGGTGATACCAATAGAGAGCCATGAGAAAAAGCAGTCACTGTGGGAAGAAGAGTAAGCCCTTTGAATGGAACTGACTGATAAGCCATATGAAGTAATGAGGAAGTGTAGAATTTCCCAGTTGGTTTTCCAAGATGATGATCATTGCAAATCTTGACAAGAACTATTTTAACATGTACTGGGAACAACAACAACAACAACAACAAAAAGGAATATGATTTAAAAATTCATTTAAGAGAGAATGGGAACTCATCAGAGAAGATTTGATGAGATATGAAAATGAGATTGTTTTCCTACTCGGTGGGATTGCTAAAATCAATGCAACAGCCTGCACGTTGTGGTGGGGAAGCTATGAGGCCCATGGAAGATGGGCACAGTCCCAGGTGGAATGTGGTGGGTTCCATACAACCGCATTAGACAATTGTTTGGCAGTTTCCTTGAAATGAAATATTTGCTTCCTAAAATATTTAACGCAGTCATTGTTAAAGAAACGGAAACATCTATGCACTCAAAAACTTGCATGTACATCTTCAAACAAGCCTCCTCATGGTAACCTAAAGCCATGTACAATAAAACCAGCCATTAACCAACTGGTCATTCAAATCCCACTACATTAACACAGATGAATGCTTCTGCTTAATAGACCAGGATGCTATACCTATAATGATGTTCTGTTGGTTGATAAATTTAAAAAATACCTAACATTCAATGACATAAGTCAGACTCAAAATACTGGTTATGGTGTGGCTCTGTTAAGATATGACTTCTCTAAACTGTGTAATGTATAGGGTATAATTCATGAGGGACAGGGGATACTAATTGTTGAGGAATGGGGCTGAAGAAGATTTTCTGGGATGGTAAGATGATTCTGAATATTTTTTAAAGATACGTCTTATTTGAGTGTAAATATGTTTAAAATCATTGACCTGGACATCTCAGATCTGTGATTGAAGGAAGGTGGCAATGAAACAAAGAATTACCATCTGTGAGTGAGACCCGGGATACAGGAGTTTTCTGTAGCAAGACCAGACTGTGGAGGTGGCTTTTCGCCTGAATGATGTACCTGTGATCTGAGAACACCAGAGGTGAGACTGTATTCCATGTCATGTTTGCAGATAAAAAGATGTCAGTACAACCTCTGGTATTCTAAACCAGAACATGGTCTTTTGCTAAAGAAAATTAAAACCTTTTTTTTAAAACAATACCATGCTGATCTATCCTAATAGAATGAAGACCCTTGGAATATCAGTGATCAAACAACTGTAAGTACTGGATATTATCACACACACCAATAATATAAATGAATCATATCAATAATATGAACGAATATGATTATATATATGATAAATATATATACAGGATATATATGATATACATCTATTACAGGATATATGTATGATATATATATGATTGATATATGATATATATGATTGGTATATGATATATACCAATTGATTGATATATGATTATATATATATATATATATATATATATATATATATATATATATATTAGGATAAAATGGTGCCTCTGAGCTGGGCTCCACCAGAACCAAATTGTAAGATTGTATTAGAAAGCTGCAGCGCCTTCTTGTGTTATTCTTGATTCCCATGCTGTTCTCCTCCAAGCTTACAGAGATGTCTCTTTGGAGGAGCCAAAAGAACAAGGAAAGAGCCCACACTCGGTTTATGGAAGGGTAGACTCAGTAAGTGAAAGGAAGCTCCAAAGAATTTGGGAAAGAAATCTAATGCCAATTGCAGGAGGACACCTCGATTGGTGAAAATTCAACAGAAGAGCTGCTCGTATACCTCGGGTGTAAGAGAAAGCCTTCCAACAGTGGGATACAGAAGAACTCATGGCAGTGAAGAATAACTTGAGCAAAAGCCGAGGGTCTATGGGGAAGCACTATGGAATACTGAAGACAAAGAAATCATGGAAGGTAACACATGAAAGCAAATGGGATTAAATATTAATCGTGAAAATCTGTCATATTGCCATTTGTCAAAGAGCATTAGCCACAGGAAAAAGTGCTAAGTATTCGTGGCTACAGAGATGAACCATATACATAGACTCAGAAACTTTGACTCCCACCTACAAAGACAATCATGTCTACTCTTGTGGCTGAAGGGTCAAAATGACAATTTAAAATTTTTTATTTATTATTTTTCCTGCTGACGTGAGAATCAAATTCTTTTAGAAGAAGTATTTATTTTGGCTCACAGGTTAAGGGCATACAGTCTGTTATGGTGGAGGAAGTTGGAACGATTGGGAATCAGAGTGACCTGGGTTCAAACCTGGGCCACAATAATCCTCTATCCTTAGTGTTATAGCTGGAAGTCTAAGCCCTCTTAACCCAAGGACCTCATGACCTCAGAAGAGTCCTACCACATGAGAAACAAATTATGCAAACATATAAATATCTGGGAAACATTTCATACCCAAAACACAACAGAGATTAAGACCAAATCCTCAATTTGGCATGATTTCTTTAGGATATCATGTGGTCCCTCAGGAACAGGTCGATTACTTAAATCCCCAAATGGTTAGCAGTCTATTCTCTCAGAGATTCTTATTTTCCATGTAGATTTATCTTTCTGCTTACAGAGCCGCAGCCAGCACCTGTCTGGGGGTTAACCACACATAGGACCCATTTCATATTGTCTATACTATGAGAGTAATCACATGAATATAGGATGTGATCATATCACGTACCATGGTGCCTAGGAGCAGCTGGCCTTGCAGATACTAGAATGTTTACTAAAACACAGCTGCTTTTCAGCTCAGAGGGTACACTCCTCAACAGAGGTTGGCACACCATCCAGACACCTGTTTATATAAATAAAAGATTTGCTACAACACTGTGTCTTTATTCAGTTGTGTAGTGTCTGTATCTGATCTGGTATTACAACGACATTGCTTTCACAGCACATACAAGTCTCACAAATTTGTAAAATAAGATACAATAAGTGACATGCACCATTAAGAATAAGAGACAGTTTCAGGAAAGAGAGCAAGTCTCACTATCACATCTGGTAGCACGCTTGGCTTCATGTTTTGTGCCCCAGTGGTTCTGAGCTGTGCAGGGTACATTACAGGTCTGGATCCTCAACGTAGCATGACTTTTAGGAGACATAAAAAGAGCCTCACTGAGCTATACAGAACTATGTGATCATCTGCAAAAAATGTGTATAGTAGTTCAGGGAGCAGGGTGGAGAAACGAGAGAAGCACATTCCTGATGTTCCATTAAAGAGCAAGCAGCTGCCTCATGCTGAAAGAAACACAAGCAAAAGTTCCCCCAGGTTCGGTGTCAACTTCAGAGGATGATGCCACCCAAGGCTTGTTTGTGTCTTGCTTACTTTGAGTATTGTAAAACTCAAAAAGCACAACAACAAACCCTGACAGAAGCAACCTAAAGACTTTACTTATTCACAGCCCTGTGGTTCAGTTCCTCGTGGTTCCAAGGCTGGATGAGACCTAGTATGAAAGCCTTAGGCATCTTGCTATCTTATGCCTGCAGTACAGAGAGCAAGCAGTTTCCCTGCTTGGCTAGCTTCCTCTTGTTTTCTCAGTTTAGGACTCTAGCCTGGTAGGTGTTGTTGCCTCGTTTAGTCTGGGTCTTCCCACCTCAATCATCTAAAGAAGAAAGTCCCTCACAGGCATCCCCAGCACCTGACCTGCTCTATCCAATTCTACACAGCTATGCCTGGAGGCTTGTCTCTTAGGTGATTCCAGGCTCTGTCAAGTTGCAAGTCAGTCCTAACCACCCCAGTGTGCCTCGTGGAATAGCTCACATCTCATGTGCATGCAAGGAAAGGACATGAAGTCTGACCAAGTTGACTGTGATGTGGCTGGTGGTGTGTTCCAGTCAGTTAAGGGCATGTCTCATATGACAGTCATACTCATGTAATTCCAATTGCCTGTCTACAGATATCAACTGGAGAGCTTGAGCTCGGCCATAGTAGGAATAAGTTTGCCATGGAATACAGTGAGTGGCTAAATAGTTCTGGTCCAGCACTAGGGCACCTTGCTAAGCAGAAGTCATTTCATGTTTCACTTCCATTTCAGCAGAGACCTTGCAAGGATATTATAGTTGTTTTTTGTTGTTGTTATTGTTGTTGTTTTGGTTTTTTTTTCCTGTTCCTGGTGTGGATTTCCTCTCTCTCTTTTCACGGGTATCAATCCCTATTAAGGATTCTACACCCTAAATTTACCTCAGTTTCTGCTTCCAGAGAGTCCAGCCTGCAACATGGAATTTCCAATAAAAATGCTATCAGTAGTGCCTCCATATACAGAAACAAAACTTTTAATGTTGTATTCAGCTTAACTGACACTATAGATTTTTTTTTAATATCCTGACCAGTAGCAAGTAACAAAACTAATGAATGATACAAAATTCTGAATTCTTTCCAAAGGCACATCCATAGGAACATACGCTCTAGCAGAATATCAGAAGGAAGACTGCTACATTGCTCTTACGCATTCAGAGTTAGCACTGCCATTTAAAATGATGCTGGATATTCTGTGTTGATCATTCCACTGTCTCAACACATGAGAACTGATGCACAGAGGCCTTCTCAACAACAACTTAGATTTTAAAATATATAATCACTTATTTAAAATGAATTAAGGATGGATAAAAATCCCCAAATGTCCTTAAGGCTTTAAAAAGAAGCATCTTCTTAAAGAGGCACAATCTTCTTTCATGAATGTAATCACTAATTCTTGGTGACTTTACAGAAATGGGAGTCTAGAAATTTCAATGTAAGGAGACGCCAACTGTCATCCAGAATTCAAAGAAAGAAGGAAGCCAAGTAGACATACATGCATTAACCATTGATTCAAGGAACCTTTCTAGATAGTTCTTTCTGAACGTGTCACTTACTCTAAGTGTTTCATTTGGCTTCCTTACTTTGAGAAGTTTTGTCACAACTCCATGTCCATTTTTTTAACATCATCTCTGACTTGTCTTTGGCCTCCAGGCTGCTCTGTACCGTAAAGTAAGATTCTCTCTAGAATCTCTTCCAGGTCTGCCCTAACCCTGACCTTAAACTTCAACTTTGAACTGGTGTATACCATCCCCACCCATTTCTGCCCCTGACTTCTGAGAACTCAACCCGGGAAGGGGATATTTCCCTCTCCCATTCCATTCCTCCATCCAAGTTTTCAGGAGAGGATACCAGAATGCCAGTGGCTCCTGATGGGTCGAGAAACAGAAAAGAAGGCACCATTCCTAGAACAAGAGAGATATTTTTCCCCACAAGTCAAATTGTACTTATCTTAATTCCAGTAAGGCTGATTCTTGTTAGAACAGCTGTCGTTTCGAAGATCATGCCAAAAAAAAAGTTTCTAAAGGGCCTTCCCAGCAGGCGAGGGCCATGGGTCAGAGCAGAGTGTTTGAAGGTGAAGCTTAGATATGGGAAAGGGACATTTTTGGTGACATTTTTGATGAAGGTTTGGGTGAGAAATAAGGCAAGCAGACAGCGAGAGGACCAAAACCAGCACAGCGAAAGAAATGATGACCTAAGAATATAAAGGAGTTTTTATGGGTTGTGGTATGCCTTTTATGGGGTTGTGGGATACCTTGCTCACACTTTTGTTGTGACCAGCAGTAGCGATTTCTAAATTGTTCAAGGTTTCTTAATGCAAGGAGATTTCCATAAATGTGATATTGCTATTGCTACAAGACTAGTATATTAGCCCAGTTTATATAGAGAGTTCTTTCTCTTTCTTCCAAGCACACATGGGAACAAAAATCATCTAGGATTAAAAGTAGAAATTCAGGCCACACACATAGAATGTGATGTCAAGACACTTGACATGTAATCAGATGGTATGTTGTATATAAAATGCCAGTAAATATTTCCTTTTCTGGTTGTGTTAGTTAGGGTTTCTATCACTGTGACAAAACACCATGACCAAAAGCAATTCGTACAGGGAAGGATTTATATCATTTTATACTTCCACATCATAGATCATCATCAAAGAAAGTAGGGGCAGGAACTCAAAGCAGGAACTGACGCAGAAGCCATGAATGAGCTCTTACTGGATTGCCCTTCATGTCTTGCTCAGTCTGCTTTCTTATATCATACAGGACCATGGCCCAGGTCCTACTCACCAATTACTAATGAAGAAAATGCCACCACAGCAGACTTGAACACAGGCAGTCGTAACTGAGGTTCCTCACTCCAGATGACTCTAATTTGTGTCAAATTAACAACAACAAACAAACAAAACAACAACAACAACAAAACACCTAACCAGGACTTCTCTTCAGATATAAGATACTAGAATTTCATCATTTTAACAAACAGTTCACGAAGGAATCCTAACTAGAGGAACAATATTTTACAGAAAATGAGAAAGGAAACAGAAAATGTTAGTGTGAGTCATTGGATACTAACTGGCCTCCTGCCTCTTAGACACAATGAAGGTTCATTATGTTCCCAGGCCAGAAATTCTTCTGATTCGGCCAGGACCCACAAGGCATTTGTAAGAAGATCGACTCCCTTTTTTGAAGTGCTCTCAGCCTTTCTGTATTTCTCACACTTATTTATGGTCCCATTCACCCTCCATCATTTAAGTACAGAATATTTCAGTTATTTATCTCTAAAAACAAAAATCCAAGAACATTTTAACGTTGCGCTGTACACTTCCTCCCAATAAAGGAAAGAAAGGATCCGCTATGGGTGGTCTTCAAGATGTTCCTTTTATTATTATCATTTTTATTTATGCACACAAGGGGAGCTGCATATGTGTGTAGATACCTGTAGAAGCCAGAACATGATGCTGGTTTCCCAGAGCTGGAGTTACACATAATTGCAATACATCTGACATAGGTGCTGGGACACAAACGTGAAACCTCTAGAAGAGCAGCAGATGCTCTAAGCCACCTCCCAGCAGATCTCTAAGGCAGTAGGTGACCTCTTCTAGTTTAGAAAACTTACATAACCCAGCCTTTACCTGCCTATTGTATAGTTGGTCACTTGACAATTACAGCTGACAGTATTCAAATAGAGGTTTTTACCAGCCTTTCCTGAATGGGTAGAACATCAACTCAAACTATGGCCAAGTTCAGCAAAGCAAGTAGAGTAGTGGGCAAGGAGATCCACTTTTTTTTTGTCCAGCTTTTCCAGGCACAGCTGACAGAAAGCAACCAGCATGACTCCAATTTCATTACGATAAGAACCAATCTGGCCACTGGCCAACAAAGATGAGGACACTTAAGAGGGGTGTATTTTTTTTTTTTTTTTTTTTTGATGAAAGAGTGGTCCAATATTAAATAAAATGTTCGACTGAGAACCATCATGGGATTCCAGCTCCTAATTCCATACAGTAACAGCAAAAGTGGTGGGGGACAGGAAACCTGGACCCAAATTTAATTTGCCAACAGGAGCTAAATTCAAAGGATGAAGTGTAACCACAGAGGATGGAACCAGGCTTACTCATAACTAGTTCATTTGTCTGCAATTTTTGGTGAAGTCATAGTAAAATAAATGGACTGGGAGTTCTCCATAATCTGAGCCAAATGCCTCTTTCAACGCACTAAATGTTTGTTTCCTTTGTTGATTTCTTTCATAATAATAGCCTAAAATCCCAGGAATAGAAATTCTTTCTTGGCAGTGTCTGTGGCTGCTCTCTGCATCCCATTTTTTTTCTCCACTAATACAAGCATCAAAACCACACAAGCTAATCTGCTGTTCAGCCTTACTCCCTGAGGACTGGGCCAGCGGACTGCACTGGAGTCAAGCTGTTTGTCGGAGCTGTTTGTAGTCCTCCTCCTTCAGATGTATGCCCACCTGTGAAATGTCCATGTTAACAGCCCAGCATCACAAAGCCCAGGAAATCAGCCACTGCCTGAATCTCCACCATCTATTCCTCTCTTCATTAGAAATCTGACTATCCAGAGCAATCTCCCTGACTATTCACAAGTGTAAACACTAAGAACACCATATCTGCTGTTGAGCACCAGTCCTTCCCTGTTACATAGACCAGATGCACTTGTCCTCAGTAAAGTAATCCATCAGCTTTATAATTCCTCTTTCATGTACATTCTGTCCCATATGTTTCATGCTTACTGCACACAGCTCTCTATAGCGTGTGGGTAAAAGGCATAACAAAAAAAAAAGTTGTAATTCTTACTGTAGCTCTGCTAGTATAATCATAAACATATATTTTCTCAATCAGCAGTTAAAAATGCAAGGTATTCTTTTCTACCCAGAAAATAAACATACATCATATCTTATAAGTTTGACAAATATTATCTTGTTGTTATTTTTATATTGTGCTTTTGTATTTGATCATATGTGTGGTACAAATTACAGCCCCACAGTGATTGTTTGGGGTTTGACTATTGTAAATAAAAGAGAAAACTCTTCAGCCCCTATTGTAAATAAAGGACAAACTTTTCCAGCCACCTCCTCTCCTGGCATAGGAAGCAGTTGACTGAAAGGACTCAGGGAGAGGGTATAAGCGGATCATCATGGTGAACACAGCAAAGGTCCTTTCTTGAAGTACATTAAGAAGATGAAAAAGAGGGTTGCGTCAGCCACAGCTACAAGGAATCATGTGGCACCAGGGAAATTTATGTATAGAAATTGAAGCATATATTTGAAAAAAAAAAACTAGAATCTAGCTGCAGGAGTAGTTTGTCCAGATAAATAGCTAAAACATAAAACCCTGATGATGTTAAATTAATTATGTATTTGAATTTCAAGTTTTCGTAGGGGAAAAAGATATCAATAAAGTGATTGATAGACAGAATAGGAGAATTGACCTCTAGAGCTTACTTGAAATATTCTCAGGGAAAGGCTCACAAACTGGAGAAGACTTTAGTCCTGGACCAGCGTAATTAAAACTAGACAATAGTTCACCTGGGACACTAAAGCAAATGTTCTTTCTTGGAATGCAAAATGTCTCAGAAACATTCTTGATTGTTCTTCCCCTCATGATACCCCAACCCTGATTCTATAAACTCTTTTGGTCTGCAGTATAAATATACCACTTTCTTCCTACTATTCCTTCTTAGACAAATCAGTTATCGAATATCTGCACAACAGTCACTTTTTTCTCCTCTCTGCTCTAATTCTTGTATCTAAATTCAGTTCTCGCCCCCAAAAAAGGTGAGCATGAGTTTTCCCTCTCCTGCTTAAGCCCTCCCGAGTCTACACAGATCTTGAAAGATTTATCTCCCCTGTGCCTTGCAGACTGGCCTTTCTCTCCCACACTCATGAGTACCTCTCACTACAGTCTCATGACCTAAACACAACTTCCAATTTCACCCCAAGGCTTTCTGCTCTCTTTCCTTCTTCTTCAACACTCCACTTCTCATATGATTCTCCTTATGTTCAGCATCTTCTTGGTCTCTGAACTCACATCGGGAGGTTGCCATCCTAAAGACAACTCTCAGGCATGTCATCTCTTCCTCCTCAATTTCAACCACATGGCCATGCTTCATCAATACAAGCCCTTCAGAAATATTGTTGAGCCCAGTGCCTCCATGGTGACTAAAGCTGGGATGCTTACCTCTCCATACTTTTGTGGACCAGGAAGCAGATAAGAAGTGGGGCTGGACTATATAAGCTTGAAGCCTGCCTATAGTGATGCATTTCCTCCAAAACTTCAAAGAGCTATCACCACCAGTAGAGTCCAAATTATCAAACACATGAATTTGGCAGGGTGAATGTTTTATATTCAAATCACATCAAGTTTACTCCGGAACTAAGCAGGTGTGGGCCTGTGGTCTAGGGATCCTATGGGAAGAAAGAAGGATTGATAACACAAGCACTCATTCTCATCTCTGCTCTCGGCTGGCATATTACTTCTGTCTCTGTTTAAATCATTGTGATAGATTGTCTTGCATGTAAGAGAAAGTTCATCTATTTGTTTATTTATTTATGGAGAACATGTGTGTGTGTGAAAAAGAAAGAAAGAGAGGGGGAGGGAGGGAGGAAGGTATGCAGTATAAGTACACTTGTATTCAGAAGTCATTGGATTCTTCATCTGCCACTATCTGTCTCATTCCCCTTAGACACTGTCACTCCATGAACCCAGAACTACATTGGAGAGCAACAAGCTCTCTAAAACCCTTGTGTGACCCCCACAGTTCTGAGGTTATAGACATGTGCATGGTGCCTAGATTCTTACGTGGATCCTGCACTTGAATTCAGGTCTTCATGGTTATGGAGCAAGCACTCTTAGATTGAGCCATCTCTTTAGTCTTGAAATTTATCCTTCACAATCAAAAGGTTACATACAAACACACACACTCACACACACACACACACACACACACATACACACACACACACATACACACACACATACACACACACACCCTGCAGATGAGAATCCATTGTATTCATTTTTACCCATAACATTGCTAAGTTCTTTATGAATTTATTCAACTAATGTCAATTGAGGAAAATGCACCTGCAGTCTTAATTATAATTATTAATGAGTAATACTTGTACAAATGATGGGGTTTCACTGTGATACTTCAGTATATTCACATACTGTGTTTTTTTTTTTTAATCAGAATTACTTTCTCTTCTATTTTCTCATGTCCCACCCTACAGAGTGGGATCTTCCTCCCAAGAAAGCCTCTCTTCTATGTTTGGCTTCTTTAAGAATCAACAAAGTTGTGATATAGGTCAAAACCTCATTCATTTTATAGCCACAACCCAGTCTCTTGTCAAGACCATTGCTGTTCTCTGTACAGTAACATTAAAGCCCCATTGTTGAAAACAACACCTACACAAACATATTGAATTTGGAGACGTCGAGCTGGGGCCTACATACAGTCTTCACCCCTACATGTTAGTGTTTTGATACAGGAAGGTACTTTGCATGTTACCAAGGAAGAAACATAAACACCAACCCAGCCACAACCTTTGCTCTGAACTGGTATCCTAACTGCAAAACATACTAGAACAATGGGACAATGGCAAGAATATGCATAAATAGCATAAAGCTTGTGGGAGTAACCAATCAAAATCTGATTTGATTGAAGTCCTTGGCATGAACTGGAACCTATATTTTATACTGCTCTGATGATCAAGAACCTGAAACTAGATGTCCTGGGGACCTGGGGTAAAACCAATTAGTACTGTTCTAAAAGACAACAACAACAAATAATAAGCAACACAAGAAAACCAAAAAACCTTTAGCAATAGAATTACAGCTCCTGACATGCTGCTGTACTCACAGAATAGTGCTTTGCTCAGCCATCATCAGAGAAGCTTTCTCTTGCAGCAGATGGGAACAAATATAGAGATCCATAGCCAGATATTCTGCAGAAAGTGAGAAACCTCGGAATACACACCCCTAAAAGGGGTATCTCCATCAAATCCCTTCCCTAGGGATGTGGGAACCCATCAAAAGAAGAAGCAAGAAGACAGTAAGACCCAAAAATGGGTGGAGTAAGCCAAGAAAACAAGCCTCTTCATATCAACAAGAGCTTCACACATATGAACTCACAGAGTCTGCGCCAGACAAAATCTTAGATTTGAAAGAAGTGGGGACAAACACACACACACCTTTCTCAGAAGTAATATTCATTGATAGCCATTTGCAAATAAAATGTTTGTTTCTTCCAAGGAAACCATAGCAGGAGTGAGGCATCCTCCGAGTCTCACCGTGGAAACAAACTGCTCTTAAAAAGGAGCTGCGTGGCCAGCAGTAGATGGACCACAGAAAACAAACTCAAAGGCATCTCTGGAGGTTTCTTGTTTCATAAGGGCATCTCGGGGCTTTTTCTTGTATTGATCTAGGTATTTTTCTTTTAGTTTATTTTATTAATAAGTATCTCTTCCTTCTCTCTTTTTAACTGTACAGGTCAATTCCATGTATATTATCACTTCCAATTTAGTATTTTGTAGGATTCCTCAATTTACAGGCAATCGGGTCTGCTTCTTGTGCTTTCTCTTGAGGTCCTTTTCTTCTCTGTGTTTATTTTTTTCCTCTTTGAATGTGTTAGTCCTCATTTTATCTTATTATATTTTATTTCATTATCACTTAGAAATCTGGTCATTTCCTAATGATAGACAGAAGAGTGGTCAATCTAGATTTGAAGAGACATGGGAGGAACTGGGAGGCATAGAGGGAGGGGAAACTATAATTGGGTTATATTATGTGAAAAAATCCATTTTCAATAAAACGGAGATAGTTAAACCTTATTTAGAAGATAAATAAATGTACAAAAATAATGCTGCAGAGACATAAATCCTTCAGTGATCAGATGGTTTCCTTGAAGCTGTTTTTTTATCCAAGAATCGAACTCTGTATTTTGTCTTTTAATGTGTGTGCATTTTGAAACACTCCATCACATTTTGGTAATAAGGCATTGTTAATTCTACTTTCATTTCTCAGTTATCTTTTTTTTTTCTTGACATGGCTAGAATGTTTCTCCAGTACTTTCATTCTTAACACACCTCAATTGGTGTTCAATATGGATTTTCATTTCTCTTCTTTAAGGCTTATTCATCTTTATGATTTACATAGGAGCTTTTGCCCGCATGCATGTATGTATAGCGTGTGCATGCCATGCCCAGAAGGCAGAAGTGGGTATTGGGTTCTATAGATCTGGAGTTACAGATGGTTCTGGGTCATACTGTGAGTGCTGGTAACACAGGTCCACTGAGCTGTCTCTCCAGACCTCCTTATCCACTTCTTCATGGAGCATGTTGGCAAAATACCTCTAGCCATCTTGCTGTGTGAATGATTTTATTCACTCTCCCATCAATTCCTAAGAAGCCATTAAATTCATTAATGATGTCCCTCCATCCATTCTTCCAGCAAGCATTTACAGTTTCTGGTTTTAATTCATCTATTGCACCTTGATAAATGGTATTGCATAGGCAATAGTGAAGGATTTCCAGTCCTGTGCTAGTTACAGATTAGGATTGGCATCGGTTGTTAGTCAATGTACTCAAATGTGAGGCATATGTTTGAGACTCTGACAAGCCAACAAGGCCCTAAACAATGAAATTGTATTTGGAGGTAAAAAGACAGTGGTAATATTTTCACTTATGTAGCAAGAGATTTAGGAAGGCCAGGTGTCTTGTCAATTATTAATGGGTCTTTGAATTCCAATCTTTCCCTTCCAAGTAGTCTCTCACGTCTGGATTAGAGCTTTGATAGAGCTATTTCATGAACAAGATGACTGTTACCCATGCTTCCTGATTAATTTGCCAGAACATGAGCAGATAATTTTTGTTTTAAAGGATGGGTGCACAGTACACCTGCAGATATTACCTGGTTTTACCTTGTGTCCTGCAGCTTTCTCCTAGAGCACCGAAGTTCATCTGTAACTCTTCTTTGGCATCATTATCGCTATAGATCCCTCTGGACATCTTCTACCAGATATACTCACTGAAACTGAGAGTGGTATCTTTTCTTTGGGTAGCATCCTATCTCTTTAATCAATGTCCTCATACAGCCAGATATGTGACATCTGCTTCCTCTTTGGCAGACATGGCATCTTTGGTGAATTTTATATTTTCATGTCCAAATTCATTCCTCCATCTATAACCATTCTTTACCTGGTGTCACTGACTCTTGGGGATCCTTTGATGAAGATTTTATATTATTCCAGTGCTGTCTATTACTACATATTGCCATCATTTGAAACACATTTTCTATTTCGCATACAAAGCTAAGGAAATCTTATCTTAACTAAGCACTTATCATACATACAATGTGTCAGTAACTTTTGTGATTTGAGGTGTGATAGGAACACTAGTTTGAATTTGTTTTCTTCTTCACAAGTTTAAACATAATAGATTCACTCTTGGATTTTAGCAACTTCAGCATATGTCTTTATATATATTCATATATATATACATATATATACATATATACATATATATACATATATATACACACATATATATATACACATACACACACATATATATACACATACACACACATATATATACACATATACACGCATATATATACACATACATATACACATATATATACACATACACACACACACACACACACACATATATATATGTTGAGAAATCAATAAAGTACTTTAAAGCTTATGGCTTATTTTTGGCATATGTGAATTGGTGCCATCTGAAGCCTTGGAGCCATCAGTGAGCATCAAATAAAGATTTCTTAAGACATGAGGTACTTCAACAGCCATGATGAAAACCAAGAAGTGACTAGCAGAAAGGTATCATATATTACATGGATACATTGAACATATAGATGATATACATTCTGAGCAGGACACAGTAGGTCATTGTGAACTTTTAGAACACTTCTCAAAGTTGTGTGCAATTTCAATATTTTTCCTTTAACATATGAATAATATTGACAATTACATGCACATTTAATATAGTATAGTCCAAAGACCATAGTATAATTTATTGTTCCATATACAATGTATGATTTTTACAGTCCTATTCATCTCCCCTTCCTGACTTTTTTTTTTTTTTTTTTTTTGGTTTTTTTTTTTGTTTTTTGAGACAGGGTTTCTCTGTGTAGCCCTGGCTGTCCTGGAACTCACTCTGTAGACCAGGCTGGCCTCGAACTCAGAAATCCGCCTGCCTCTGCCTCCCAAGTGCTGGGATTAAAGACGTGCGCCACCACCCCCCGCCCCATCCTGTCTTTTATACTGTTATTGACTTACATTTCAGTTTTGCAAGTTAGACTCTTACAAAACTATTACTAATTTGTTTAAAATATCTGCATATATAAGTGAGACAAGACTTAGTATTTGTTACTTTTATTGTTGCTGAGACAAAACACCTGACGAATATACTGGAGGAAGAAAGGCCTTATTTGGCCTCATGGTTGAAGGAATACAGTCTGTCATAGAGGGAACACTTGGCACCAGAAGCGTGCAGTGGCTGATCACACTGGTTCTGCTTCCAGGATGGAAAGAGTAATGACTGCTGATGCTCATGTCACTGGTGGCATTTTATCTGATCCAGGATGGCAGCCCATGGGATGGTGCCGACTACATTCATGTTAGCCCTTCCCCATTCAATTAAACCTCACCAGAAACATCCTCCTAAAGATGCCCACGGGTATGCCTTGGGTTATTGTGAATCCAGTCAAGTTCACAGTGACGATTAATTGTCACAGACCCTCATCTGTTTACTCCATGTCAGAGCTGTTTCTAGTGTTCTTTCATTCTTTGTTTTGACTCAGATCATCATCTGCCATCAGTTTGCATTTCCCCCATAAGTTTTCTTTAAATTCTTTTGTGTGATGGCTGCATTGATACTTTCAACTACTGTCTGTGGGGGAAAAAAGTATTTTGCCTTTATATCTGAGTGACACTCTTTAAAATATAGACTTGGATGGTAGCTTTTTTTCCTTTCAGTATCTCAAAGGTCTTGTACCATTGTGTCATTGATATGTATAATTATAAGTTTAGTAAAGCCTGGTAAATTTTTTACCATTGCTTTTTCAAATATGTTCCTCTACCAAGAACTCAATTTATATGTATATTAGGCCTCTCACCACTTTTCCACAGTTCACTAATGATTTTTAGATTGTATTGTTGTTTTAGTTTTTGCATTGAATTTTGAGAATTCTCTATTAGCCTATTATTATATTCACTGATGCTTTCTTCTGCATATTGTTAAGCGATATGTGTGTGGTATATATGTAATAACTAAAAGATACATCCAAAAACATTTTAGCTCAACAGTTTTGATTTAGCAATTTTTCTTGTCGTCTTCTCAGCCTTCACTTGATGTTTCAAGTATTGAGGCTAGCATTAAAATAACTTTGAATTTTATTCTTTGTCAGTTTTCACATCTGTGTCAATTCTGTATTGACTTGGGTACTTGTTTCTTTATTATATGTCTAAACCTTTTAGCCCTTTAAATTACACCCAGTATCTTATTATGAGATGAATGGCTTACAATCAACAAGAGTCAAAGTGGCAACATAGGTGGTCCATGGAGGCAGTCTATGCACTCTGAATGGCTCTTCACAGAGATCCTCCCATAGAACTGGCAAGGCAGTTCTCTGGGCTTCTTTTAATCCAATGTATAAAAAGAAGTCAAGAAATTCGACTCCAGACAACCAAATAACCATATTAAAATGGTGTACAGAGCTAAACAAAGAATTCTCAACTGAGGAAACTCGAATGGCTGAGAAGCACCTTAAGAAATGCTCAACATCCTTAGTCATCAGGGAAATGCAAATCAAAACAACCCTGAGATTCCACCTCCTACCAGTCAATATGGCTAAGATCAAAAATGCAGGTGATAGTAGATGCTGATGAGGATATGGAGAAAAAAAAGAACAGTCCTCCATTGTTGGTAGGATTGCAAGATGGTATAACCACTCTGGAAATCAGTCAGGCGATTCCTCAGAAAATTGGACACAGCATTACCTGAGGACCCAGCTATACCACTCCTGGGCATATACCCAGAAGATGCTCCAACATATAACAAGGACATATGCTCTACTGTGTTCATAGCAGACTTATTTATAATATCCAGAAGCTGGAAAGAACCCAGATGTCCTTCAACAGAGGAATGGATATAGAAAATGTGGTACATTTACACAATGGAGTATTAACTCAGCTATTAAAAACAGTGAGTTCATGAAATTCTTAGACAAATGGATGGAACTGGAAAATATCAACCTGAATGGCATAACTTAATCACAAAAGACCACACATGGTATGTACTCATTGATAAGTGGATATTAGCCCAAAAGCTCGAAATAACCAAGATACAACTCACAGACCACATGAAGCTCATGAACAAGGAAGACCAAAGTGTGGGTACTTCAGTCCTTCTTAGAAGGAGTAACGAAATACTCAAGGGAACAAATATGGAGGCAAAGTGTGTGACAGAAACTGAAGAAAGGGCCATTCAGAGACTGTTCCACCTGCGTATCCATCCCATGTGCAGTCACCAAAGGCAGATGTGGATGTGGATGCCAGGAAGTGCATGCTGACAGGAGCCTGATATAGCTGCATCCTTAAGGCTCTGCCAGAGCTTGACATATACAGATGCTCACAGCTAACCATTGAACTGATCAAGGAGTTCCCAATGGAGGAGTTAGAAGACTGAAGGAGTTGAAGTCCCATGAGGAGAGCAACAATACCAACCAACCAGAGCTCCCAGGGTCTAAACCACCAGCTCTCTATATAAGGGAGCTGTATAGAGCACAACCAGCTCTATCTGTAAGGGAGGATGGCCTTAGTGGGCATAGGTGGGAGAGGAGGTCCTTGGTCCCGTGAAGGATGGATGTTCCAGTGTGGGGGAATATGAGGGTGGGTAAGTTGGTGGGTGGGGTCACAACCTCATAGAAGCAGAAGGATGGGGGATGGGATAGGGGGTTTCTGCAAGGGGAGGAAGAGGATATCATCTAAAATATAAATAAAATATTCAATAAAAAAAGTTAATTTCAAAAAATAAAATAAAATATCACACTAATCCTGGCCTGATACCGTGGCTCACACCTTTATCCCAACATTTTGGAGGCAGAGGCAGCTAGATTTGTGAGTGAGGGAACCATCTGTTCTACAAAGCAATTCTTGGAAAGCCAGGATTCTGTTACATTAAAAACTTATTGTGAAAAACAAAACAAACTGACAAAACAGAGAGAGAGAGAAAGAGATTATGAATCTTGTCTGTGAAAGATCTACTGTCAGTCAGCTAAACTCCTCCACAATGTCCCTGCCTCATAATGCCATCTCTTTAGGGATTCATATTTTATCATATGAATTGGCAGGAGATCAAGAATGTAAACATCCAGATCTCAACAATTAGACATCTTGCATCAGCAATTATACAGTATATACTGTACCTTGCTAAGTGATAGATATTTTTTTCTGTGATACTTTATGTTGAGATTTTATTACTGAGAAACAATTAAACCTTTTTAGGGTCTTGCTTCTAAAATTTGTTAAACATCACCTTGTGTGTAATCTATGAATTACATTATCAAGGTTATATGCTGTCTTTTCTACCTCATGTTCTCATGAAACATGAGGCTGTAGACCTGTGTGAGCACTAAATATGCTAACTTTAATTTTTCAGATAATTATGTTCAGATGGTTATGTCTGAATAGTTAATAGTGTTCTATAAAAGAACACGATGATATTTATACAGAAGAGCCACTGCAGGCCTCTAGATTCCCCCTTTCATCCTATCCGATGCTCTGTCCTCTGAATCCTACCTGCCTTCTCAGTATTTTCCCTTTGCTTCCTCAAGGCTACCTGCTTTTATCTCATTTCTTCTTTTTTATGTCATAGCCCAGACAAGTAACAGGAGTTAATCACCTGCTACCTCATTTTGGGTCAGCATCTCGAAAATACTTATTCCGTATGTTTGACTCATTTCAGTTGTGTTATATGGGAAGTCCCATATACTTATTCCGTATGTTTGACTCATTTCAGTTGTGTTATATGGGAAGTCCCGTATAATTATTCCGTATGTTTGACTCATTTCAGTTGTGTTATATGGGAAGTCCCGTATAATTATTCCGTATGTTTGACTCATTTCAGTTGTGTTATATGGGAAGTCCCGTATAATTATTCCGTATGTTTGACTCATTTCAGTTGTGTTATATGGGAAGTCCCATATACTTATTCCGTATGTTTGACTCATTTCAGTTGTGTTATATGGGAAGTCCCGTTTATCTGCTTTGTTTACATGTATAAGTATGCTTTTCTTTTTATTTTCATGTTGAGTTTAGGTAATGACTAGTTGAATTCTGGTGAGTATAAAGGATGGAAGTGAAGCAGGCATGAGAGCTAAGGAGAGTGAGCTAGGCAATGGTTAGGAGTTGGGGCAGGAAAATACCAGTTGCCAGGAGTTGACTCATGAGGGAAGGAGAAAGAGAAGAAAAGAAAAGAAAAGAAAAGAAAAGAAAAGAAAAGAAAAGAAAAGAAAAGAAAAGAAAAGAAGAGAGGAGGGGGAGGGGAGGGGAGGGAAGGGGAGGGGAGGGTAAGGGAGGGGAGGAGAGGAGAGGAGAGGAGAGGAGAGGAGAGGAGAGGAGAGGAGAGGAGAGGAGAGGAGAGGAGAGGAGAGGAGAGGAGAAGAAAAAAAGTATAAAAATTATAAAAATGGAGTTGCCTTGTTTTGGTTCTCTTGAATATTTCATTCAGTTTAACTGAATTTGATTTCTTTGTACAATACTTTCATTTTGGCTTGATTTTGGTTATTATTCCTTACATAAACTTCACCACTGGCTCCTATATAGATGAAGAATTCTGCCATGAACTTTTGAAAGTCTATCCTGTCCCATATGGTTTTTCTTACGTTTGAAATGTGATTCTACTTTGACCTCACCAAAGTCTTCACATCTTTTTCTACTTAGCAGAAGAGCATTTTCCCATGACGTCTCCTACCTCTGCTCCCTGACTAAACCTATATGTGATTCTTCCAAGTTCCCATAGTCCTTTGTGTAGGCACCAAATCCTGCACACAGTGAATGTATACCACTTTCTTCTATCTGATATTGATTACACAGACTAGCACATATAAGGCCAGGAAGCACAAGAGTTATGTTTGATTGAACTTGACTGAACCAAGCACCATATATATTTGTTCTCTTGTGCAGAGAAATCATTCTGTCTGTGTTTTATGTGCATTATACCTCATTTCCCCATACATGTTTAATTCTTCAAGCAGCTAGAATTATCCACTGATATCCTCACATAATGAATGGTATTTAAATAATCTGACTGTAAATATACTTAAACCTGAATCAATTTGGCATTGCTGGAGCTATGTGCTTTGTACCATCATTCCAAAATTTTATTTCATCTGGATAGTCCATAATTTAGTTAGCAAACTGTCTTAGTTAGGGTTGTACTGCTGTGAACAGACACCATGACTGAGGCAACTCTTATAAGAACAACATTTAATCAGGGCTGGCTTACAGGTTCAGAGGTTCAGTCCATTATCATCGAGGTAGGAGCATGGCAGCATCCAGGCAGGCATGGTGCAAGAGCAGCTGAGAGTTCTACATCTGGAGGCTACTAGCAGAATACTGGCTTCCAGGCAGCTAGGACTAGGATAGTAAAACCCATGTTTACAGTGAAACACCTATCTCCAACAAGACCACACCTACACCAACAAGACCACACCCCCCAGTATTGCCACTCTCTGGGCCAAGCATATACAAACCATCACAGAAACCAAACATTCAGAGGTAGTCTACAGGCTTATATTTTTCAAAACCTACTTTATTAAAAGTTCATTATCACTTCGAACTCCCTTCTAGCCCACAAACCACCAGAGGTAGGGAAAAAGAAAGTTAATAGGAAATAGTGGTTGTGGCCCTGTTTAGAAATAGTTTTTCCAATTTCCACTGTCAGCTGTCCAACCAACTAGCAAAACACCAAACTAGAACCAGTAGCAGTACCTCTATCCAGAAAAAATCTGACAGGCTCTGTGATCTGTAGGAGTCCACTGAAGTTGCAAAAAGCAGCTGGAATAGCACTGGAAGTTTTTTGGTGCATATTTCTCTGAAATCCCAACAAGTGAAGACCAGCAAGTGAACCAAGGCAAACCAATGCAAGAGCATTCTCCACTTACACTCTTCCAAACATTACATGCCTCTCAAGAATCATTCCAGCAAAACATCATATGCCCTTTCAACCAGGCAACTTCCAGAAAAGCACCACATATCTTTTCTCAGAAAAACATCCTCCCATATTTCTGCTTGAGCAAAACATCCTTTCATATAACAATTTCCAGAAAACATCGCATGACACAATTGGTTCTCCAAATAAACCAGAAATCCCCACTTCAATAGCCCTTGGAATATAGGTTCTTAAGTAGCCACAAAAGTAGACATGATTATTGGAAGCTATCTAACTTTGTTCCTAGTCGGGGAAATTTGCCTTTCTGTTCCAAAATTATTTCAAGAATTCAGTTCCTTTGCCAAACTGACTTTATAACAAACCAAAGGAGTGGAGGGATTAAACATTTGAATGGACATGTGAGAATTAATATCCATACCTCTATTCCTGTCTACAAAACTGGATATGGTTAGTAAATACATGTATTTTTGGAATAGATAAGGAAGGCATAAACAGCCGAATGGTTGTTGAACTTCTAGAATCTGAAGATATGATCCTACCGAGAATTAAAGGTGGACTATGCGTGGTCACCTGCCTTTTATTTATCTTTCTACTTATTTATTTATTTACTTAGTTGTTTATTATTTGTTTGTTTGTTCTTCCGTTGCCATTTTCTAGGACTCACATCCCATAATTTGGTTGTAATGGAATGTGACTGCTTGGGAAATGTTCACAGAGTTAGCCCTCATTTGCATGCTGCTGCCATTTCAGCCCAGGGCACTCTCTCCTTCTTTCTGGTTCTCCCACCTCCCCCACTCTCCAAACTCCCCAGAAGAGCATTGATGAGATGTGACATCGGAAAACACAAGTGCATTTCCTGGAGATTTACCAACATCCAGAAGGAAAGCTCCAAGGAAAAGGAACAATAGAAAAAACAGAATTGTGGAGGGAAGAAAGTTTGTACCGCTATCATTTGCAAATGTCAGCTCCATTCTCCTGGAACTCTAGAGACTGTTAAGCAAACCTGTTTCTAATGAATACAACAAGAGCTGTTTGAATCCTCCAGACTTGAGCCAGTCACATTTAACAGATCACCTAGTCTATCTTCCATTATCCTCAGAGGCAGTGTGGGCCTCATAGCCTCTTTGCAATTTCAGCTTCAAATGACCCAAGCTATTGGCTGTCTTGGGCTTCAGTAAGATTCAGTGGAAACAATGTCAGAGGCTTAGCATATTTTCCTTATTATATTATATAATTGCTATGTACTTTGCCTATCCTGTTCTCTTAGCACAAGGGGTTTCAGCAGCCAATTAGTCTTCATTATTTATCAATAGAATCAGGAATACAGCACTGAAATGGGTAAATCTGGGAGAGAAGGTCTGCCCTGTGCTCCAGCATTCCTCGCTGCTTCCCTCTGGTGAAGTGCCTCTTTCTCATGCCTCAGTATCTGAAGCTATAAAAATGAGATAGAATTTTCTTTTACAGTTTGCTTAAGAAAATAAAGAGAATGGTTACATTTGAAAAGTAGAAAGAAATGAAACACCTAAGCTAATAGAATTACAGGGCATCACAATCTCCAAGCCTGTGAGGTTATCTTTTTTACGTCATTAGGGGTTTTGTTGAGTTGCATTCTTTATAACAGCATATTCTGCTCTTCAGAATCACTTGACTGAGCATGCTCGTCATTCCTTCTGTTGACTGGTTCCATTCACAAATCATTCTTGTCATCCCGGATCCTCTCTTCTTTGCTACTATATATCGGATCTGGAGGGGTCCATTGAGCAAGAATATTAAATAGACCACAGTGCTGATAAGATTCTCCATCACCTTGCTCCAAGGTCGTTACTTTTCTTGGGCACAGTTCACATACATTCCATCCTATGCCATTATTGTTCCATTATGATACTCCTCTAATGCAGAAATTCTGATCCGGACCAAATTATATATGTTTTTAATAAATGAATTATGTTTTAATAGACTGGTTACTAGTAGGTTTTCTTATGTTTTTACTCTGTGAAACTAATTACATGTGTTGATAATGTATGTTATATTATAACTAACAGGTTTGGGATGAATGATTTACCCAGAATCCTATACTGATTCAGGTAAGCAAATATCACAGATTTACCACATCATTTAGATTTCTTTAGAATCACATGGATTTCTGCTGTTCTGTTGCCTGAGCAGGACTTAGCCGAATCTTACGTGATGGAGTTCATGTTTAGTCAGTTATCACATAGAGGACAAATATCATTAGTGGTCAGAGACTGGAGGGGATGTAAAGAAAGAGGATGGAGAAGAGAAGGCAAGTTAGAGGAAGAAGGTAAAAGGAGAGAAGATGGAGGCATGAAGAAGAAAACCAGAAAAGTGTAGGCAGACCAGTTTGAAGATTGTGAGTAGCATGTTTGTATACAGAAGATGAAGTGCACTGACAGATGAGACCTGTCTTCCTTTGTCCCCTTTCAACTCCCACAGGCAATGCCTGAGCTGTGAAAAAAGAATCAGGAGCCAAATATTTCAAACCCAACAGCAAATGGTGAGAAGGCAGGAAAGGACACAGAGAGGCATGTTATAAAAACAGATGCAAGGACAAAGCTAAGATGAACTCTAGTAATGCTTTTACATTGCAGAAAACAAAACCACCACTATTCAATTTTAAAGCAACCCCTGTTTCAATGTCTCTAATGAACCATATAAAAGAAAGCAGTTGTTATTTTCCTTGAGAAGTAGGTTGTATCCCATCTCATTTTTGCTCCAACTAAAGTGAACTGGAGTTATTTCCACAGAAACCAAATTCATGGACATATAGACCAATTGTGTGCTTCAGTAAAATAGACAGAGCCAGCTGATTGTGGTAAAATGGGGTGTATACAGCAGGGGTGGAACAGCAATTGATATCTATCTGCAAACTCATTTTCTCCCACAGTCTGACTGGCCCTACTTTCTTGCTAGTAAAATATTATGAAAATATGTCTTACTCATGACAACACAGAGCTAACTTTGGGTCTCTGCTAGATGCTTCTAATCAGCCCATGATGTTGTTTGCTGTTGGGTCAGCACATTGAATGTCATGAGGCATCCCACCATCTCTGGTTCGAATCCCTTGGCTGCATTCTTATTTAAAAAAAAAAAAAAAAAAAAAAGTCATACCAAGTGTTACTGGTCTAAATTTCTCTTTGTGCAATTATTTAAGTATACATTTTTCCCGACTATCTACTCTTTATGGGGGACAGTTCACATCTAAGCCACAGCAGTGCCTTGTACAGGACATATTTCAGGTTCCAAACCATCTGATTATTTTTGCAAAACTAGAGCAATTAATATGTAAGTCCAGCACCTTGGAAACTTTATGAATCACTGTGCAAACCAAGCTATTTCAAAATTGTTATTCCGAGGTGCTATACCTTGAAATATGTGTTTAGCATGGAATTTAATGTTGACATGCACACACATACACACACTATAAAGTGTTCTATTTCTTTGAGGTCGAAACTCACAATTTTATTTTAACTGCAGGATGGTATAGAAATAAGAAAAAAGAGTTGGAGCCATTTACTCATGAGCAAGGATGAGAACATAGAAACAAATGAAAACAAAAACACAAACATATGATGGACTTCTAGTTTATGACATAATACATGACCCCAGAGTCCTGAGAAATATGTGATTAGAATACAGATCACAGTATTCAAAACCTACTTGGATTGCATTTAATAATTTGGTTTCACATCATATCTTTCCCAATGCTAAAAGCAAGTTCTGGAGGAGTGGTTCCATCCTATCCCTGATAGTCTTCCCTGGACAAGCCAGTTTGTTGTATTGGCAAAGATAAGTATGCAATACATTCTAAAGCATATCATGGGAAAGGGGGTTTTGTTTTCATTGTATAAAATGAAATCTTCTGTGATAGCCACAGTTCCTATCTGACCAGCTCTGACAGTCCTGGGAAAATTTCTTCAAAATCCCATGGCATTTTGAAATTAAAGAGTAACAAACCACCACTTTTTTAGTCTCTCTCCCATAGCCACAGAGTTTGTGTATTTTCTGTGGCCTGGCAAGCTTTGTCGTCATCTACCAATATGGTATTCAGGTACCATTGCTTCAAGTTCTCTTCATTGCTTTCCTACCTTTACTGAAAAATATAAAAGGAACTACACAGGGGTCACAGGGCAGACATGATGCCATAGCATAGCAGCTTCCTGAGCTTGTCTCCTTAAATCTATCCCTGTGGGTATAAATCAGAAGGACTCACTTTTGTCAATAAGATTGTTGGGGAATCATTTAAAATTCATTCTCTCCTTAACACTAGACAAAAGTTCTCTTCTCCCCATTAGGAATATGCTTACAGAGCAGAGTCTTCTTTACTTATTATTCTGTGCATTTTACTTTACTTTACACCATATTTGGATTATGAAAATCCAGCTGAGTAAAGGCTTACGAGAAACAGGAGATGCCATTGTATGTGTGGCTTGATGGATGCTTAAAGCCAAATGACTGTGACCATTGTATAAGCACTGTCTTAGAAGGATGACTGATAATATGTAGATTTCAATATTTAGCATGTTAATCCACGAGCCAGCAATATACTTAAGATTATAAAACCTGACAGGTTGGCCTGTCTGTGGTCTCTATTTGCTTCACCATTAGAAGGAGATTGAATAGAATATGCATCTTCCTTCACAGTTGAATACAGTCCTTTATCTATAGGGCGCTACTGATGTTTCAAACAGCCTTACATTCTTTGCAAGGTTCCTATAACCTGCCACTTTCAATAAGAAAATATTTTCCATAAGACTCAAATTGCTGTTTTTAAATGATAATAATAAAATTTAAAAAGATAAGATAAAACAAAAACTAACACATTGAAATTGGACAAAGCAAGCAGACAGAAAGAAAAGATCCCAAGAGGTAGCACAAAATTAAGTGACACACTCATTTCCAGGAATCTCATAAAAACAATAAACTAGAGGCCATGATATAAGTGCAGAGGTCCTGGTACAGATGTGTATAGGTCCTACATGCTCCCTCAGACTCTGTGAATTCATACAGGCTATGATCATATGGATTTAAAAGGCTTTGTTTTCTTGGTGTCCTCCATCCCCTCTGGCTCTTACACTTTTTGTCTCCTCTTTTGTCAGGTTCCCTGAGCTCTGTGGGGACAATTGAATGGAAAGAGTCCTTTTAGGGATTAATATTTCAAGATCTCTTATTCTCTGCATAATATCTGGCTGTAGGTCTCTGTATTTGTTCCTATCATCTGCTGCAGGAGGAAACTTTTCTGATGATGGTTCAACAAGCCACTGATCTATGAGTATAGCAGAATGTCATTAGGAGCCATTATATTGCTACAAAATATTTTAGAACAATAGTATGTTGAAAAGTGGACAATTAGTCATCCCTGGTTTCCCTTTAGATCCCTGTGCTATCTAGTCCCAGGGTCTTGGTCACCCAAGCAGTCTTACATATAGGTTCTATCTTGTGAAGAAGCTTTAAGTCAAACCAGACATTGGTTGGTAACTCCCATAAACTATGTTTCTCTTTTCTTATCAATTCAACTCAAGATGAAGTGTTATCTTACTATTGGCTGTAGTTTTGCTGAACCAAAAGTATGCCTGATAAATATTCTACAATTAATTGATTGCATAGTATATCTACTGTTGTGAAAATCTATATATGAAGAAAATATCTTCAATGACTGTGGGAGAGACTAGAAAAATATTTCCTCGATGTCATTTAGAATCACAAAAACACCATCAGGAAAAGAATCTATTTTGGAACAGATGATAGGAATGTGGGAGTGTGGCAAAGAAATAAAACAAAGTCAAAGGAAAGTCTGATGCTATGCATCAGCCCTGATACAATATTAAAGAAATACGTGGGTATAGCTGGGAACAAGAGGGAATGAAGATAGCAAGGAATGGGAGAAGGAGGAGGAGGAGAAAGACTAGGGGGAAGAAAAGAAGAGGAAGAAGGAGGTGGAGGTGGAAAAGGAAGAAGGGGAGGAGGAGAAGGAAGACCAGGGGAAAGAAAAGAAGAGGAAGAAGGAGGTGGAGGTGGAAGAGGAAGAGGAGGAAGAAGAAGAGGAGGAAAAGGAAGAGGAAGAGGAGGAGGAGAAGGAAGAGGAAGAGGGAAGTTTTTTAAAAACTAAGACTCAGAAAAGCCAATAAGGATGAGGAGGGCCAGTGATTTATGTTTATAAAGTGAAAACAAAAATGAGAAATGTCCAGCCCCAACCAAGAAAAGTAGATGTTTTACAGAAAACAACAGTTCAAACTGCAAAGAGCAAGTGATTACCAGATCCCCAGCCCCAGCTGACTAGTCAGTAGCACAATTCTTGTATGTAAGAGTCAGGGAACATCACACAAGAGATGACATAAAGGGTCTAATAAGCAGAGGACCAGGAGAGACGCTATGAGATGTGTCTCCTAGAAATGACACTTCACATATGATACGTCAACAATGCATAAACAAGACCGAAGAAGAAAATCATCAATAGACATGGTAACATAAAACGGGGAAACTCAATCTCAACGCAAGAGCTACCAGTAACTAAGGAATGCTGAGAAACTAGCAACTAGTCATCCCTGAAATCCTGTATAGACTAACAATACTAAGTATTGTACTTATAATAAGAAGATTGTACTTATATATTTATGCATATGTAGTGGCTTACAATTAAAAAGAAAAGAATGTGCCAGAGCATAAGTTCATACTAGCTAGGAGAAGTTGATTTCTTCCACTCCTTCCCAGTCCTAAGCCGTGATTTCAGTGGGTACCTTGAACACTTATGATGAGAATATTTATGAAAACTAACAGATGTCATGTAAAGGAACTTCTCACATTCCTACCTACAAACTCCCGTGTCTCGTCCCACCCCCAAGTAGGTTGTGAGAAATCTCCCAACCTATTGTATTGTATTGTATTGTATTGTATAGAAATTTATTACTTGTTATTTCTTAAAAGATAACAACTGAAACTTGAAGGTGTTAACAGCAGACAGGGATCCCATGTGAGATGCTTATAGACTGGCTCTTGAGAAGCCCCACCAGGATCCTGCCACTCATGTCCTTCTGCTGACTCTCAGCGTTCATAGATTCAGAACACCGTTCAATGCTTTGAGCAACCTCCACCAGAGGTGGAGGTTATCAGCCTCCACCAGAAGTAACTGGAATAGTCCTGTGCTATCCAGACCCTTGGGAAGTCTGGGCCTGCCTTTCCCTGCTGGGTGGCTAATCTTTTCAAATTGAAGGAATTTAGGATCACAATGAACTAACTTCTGAGCATGTCTGTGAGGGATTTCTAGATTAGGCTGAGGAATGAAGATTCATTCTAGGGTGGCAGCAATTTAGGTTTGACATCCTGGACTGCATAAAAAGGAAAAATACACTGAATACAGAGCAATCATCTCTCTCAGCTTCCTGACTACAGACACAATATGACCAGCCACCTCCAGCTGTTGCTGCCATGATTCCCCTACTATGATAGACTGTACCCTTGATCTGTGATCTAAAATAAACTCTTTTGTCCTAGCAACACATAAAGTAACTAATATACCAGGGCAACACCAGTCTCTGACTGCTCAGGTTTCAAGGTAATAACAGAGAGACTGACAATCCCACTGCAAAGGAATTGCCTCTTTTAGAAACTTATGCTGGTCTATGAAATAACATCCCTTCATTCAAATGAAATCAATGTGGATATGGCTCATTAAACAAAATCCCATATAAGAAAAGGTAAATTTGGTAACAAGTATTTATTATAATAAAGAATTCACTGTAGGATAGCATTAAATAACTAGCTTCCTGAGTGCACTTACATAAAGTCTTTTTAAGAGCACTGCCATTATAGAAAGTGAGCTAATATTTAAGCTGAACATACAATGACTCTTTAGGGGAAAGAGTGCTTAACTACTGAGAGTAATTGTGGACTTGCTTTAAATTTAGGAAGTCTCTAGTTTCTATGGGGCCACTGTAATAAGTCCTTCAACCTAGGCTATGGCGGCTCATCAGAAAGAACACAACTCAAAGAGAAGCAACATCTTCAAGGGATATGGGGACTGTGAATACCTGTGAGTTAGATTCTATTATTTTGTCAACATGAAATAACTGGACTATTATTTATACATCAATTGAAATGATCACTGGACACATTTGTAACCACTCAGCAAGTGCTAAAAAAGATTGAAATTGGAATTCTATCAATATATAGACATTAAAGATGTGAAGGTTGGCTAAGTATGACAATGTAAACCCTGTTGAGTTTTTAATTGAGCAGGTTCATTCTTATGCTCATGAAATTCAGTTCAAAATGTTCATTTTATGTTGTTCTTCGAAATTTAGCCAAGTATTTCCAAACAAGCATAATTTTTTTCTTCCAGGTGAAAAAGTGTCTGTGGCAGGAAGGGACAGAAAATCCACTGAAGAAGGAGGAAAGATGCAAAATTTAAAGGTTTAAAGGCGACTTTCTTTATTTACAGTTAGTAAGGTTATAAAAATTTTCAAGCTTAAACTCCCCCAAAATAAACTCAGATGCATTGATAATCTGTTTTTTTAAATGTGTAAATAATTTTCAAGAGCTTACATTGTCTGAATTCATAGATTATAACAAGAGAATATATCATAATACCTGGATTTTGAAACTATTTACTTCTAAAGTCTGTTATCTGGGCAGATAATATTAATGTCCCAAACTTATAATATACTCATTTCACACATTAGGAAACAATATAGTTAAGAGTAAGTAAAAGCAGAGACTAACTATTCAGCCTGTAGATATACATGGTTTGTATACAGCTGTTGTTTTTCAGTCTTATAAAATGTAATATTATCTTTTACGATATTCCTTTTTTGTTTACAAAATGAATTATCTTCTCCAGAGAAAATGCAGAAATACACAGGGAAAATAAAGCCCATCTATTATTCATTATTTTCTTGATATCTGGCACAAAATGGGCCAGAGCCAAATGTTATATTTTCTTTTCGTTAATTACAATCATATGTTTAGAATTTTGTGATCATTTAAAAGAGGGTAAGAAGGCTTCACAAAAGACTTCAAGGTTTCCATTGCATGATAATTTACCCTAAATTATGTGACCATTCATTTTGTTATGAATTTAAGTACTTTCCAATGGTTCTTCACACTAAGTAATGTTGCTGTGCCTACAACGGTTCATACGTCTTTAGCCTCACTTAAAATTATTTTCTTAAGAAAAATTCCTAACAACTGAATCACAGGATTAAAGCACCTGAGAGTCTTTTTGTGAGGTTTTTATGGACCAAATTGCTTTCCAAAATAATTGTACCAATTTACAAACCCACCTGCAGAGCCAAAGACTGATTCCAGTTATAATAAAGTCTTTACATTGATGAAAATGTATTCCTGCTTGTTATTATTTCCAAGGACGCTGCACTTTCCTTTGTAACACTTAACAAAATTTGAAGTAAGAGGTTTTTTCCTATTTAATGTACACTTCTCATATTAACTGTAACCCTGGTTTTTTAAAAAAAGAAAATTACAAATTTTCACCATTAATATTACCATTAATACAGGCCTGGGGAGAAAAAATACCTTCTCAATTGGGTGAATAGAGAAACTGGTTCCTCAGAGGGTGTTTTTCTAAGGATCAAGTAACACAAATAGCCAAGCAGAGATCCTTAAGATAATTTTTCATGGTTACCCATTTTAAAAATCATAATAACTAAAGAACAGTTTTCTGTGGTGTTCAGCATATGGTCTGGTACTAGACTCTGAAGAAAAAATGGTGCTTACAGCGTAGTTGAATTCCTGTCTGATGATACATAAGATACTGTAGGTTGTACAGGATTCAACAGCACTCACACGGTGCATAAAGGAATAATGCCAGGAGTCTGAGGTGTAGTCAGCTAGTTTACACGTGAATGGTGATGTCTGCCTTGTCTTTGAAACAGAGCAAGGCCTGTTTGCTCCCTGAAGAGCCAACCTCTTCATGGCCATAAGAATAAATGGAAATCTGCAATTGACAGGGTGGAAAGGTAGTGGGTATCTCTAGGACATGGCAGAAACCTGGCATAATGGAGGCACCTAAGAATCAATGGGGGTGACCCTAGCTATGACCCAAAGAATTGAAGATATTGAACATGAAGAGTTCATCTCCTGTAGCCAGGCAGGAAACCCAGTAAAAGAATAGGGACACCAACACACCCACAAAACTTTCAACCCTAAATTTATCCTGTGTACAAGAAATGCAAGGATGGGAGATAGAACAGAGACTGAAGGAATGGTCAACCAGTAACTGGCACAGCTTGAGACCCATCTCATGGGCAAGCACCAATCCCTGATATTGTTAATGATACTCTGCTATGCTTGGAGATAAAATTGTAGCATGGCTGTCCTCTGAGAGGCTCCACCCAGCAGCTGACTCAAACAGATGCAGACACCCACAGCCAGTGAATGGAGTTGGTAGCCTCTTATGGAAGAATAGGGGGAAGAATTGTGGGCCCAGAAGGGTATAGAAATCCCACAAGAAGACCAAGAAAGTCAACTAATCTGGACCCTTGGAGCTCTCAGAGACTAAACCAATAACAAAAGAACATATACAGGCTGGACCTAAGCCCCCTGCACATATGTAGCAGATGTGTAACTTGGTCTTCATGTGGGTCCCAAACAAATGGAGTGGAGGCTATCTCAAACGCTATTGCCAGTCCATGAGATGTAGTCTTCTAGCTGAGCTGCCTTGTCTGGCCTCAGTGGTGGAAAAGGATGTGCCTAGTCCCACAGAGACTTGATGTGCCAGAGTGGGGGGAATACATAGGGCCCCCCCATCCTCTCAGAGGAGAAAGGGGAAAAGGAGAAAGGAGGGAAGGATTGTGGGAGGGAGTAACCAGGAGGGGACTGTAGGCTTTGATTTTTCAAAACCTACTTTTAAATGCTGTAACCTCCCCTCTATCCCACCACCCACCCGAGGAGGAGGAAAAGGAAGGTTTTTAGGATACAGGGATGTGGACCTGTTTAAAAACAGTTCTTTGGAGCAAATCCAGTCTACATTGTCAGGATATCAGCAGTTCAGTTCACATGAAGCAGTAGCAGCAGCTTGACAAAGAAGAAGCGGCAAGGCTCTGCTAAGTGCTGTTTAGAAGTAGTTCCTTAGGGTGACTTCAATCTCTAATTGTTAGTATACTAGCAGTCCTGGTTCAGTAGTGTCAGGATAACAAACACAAATCAACAGTGGTGGCACGACGCAGCAGAAACAGCCAGGCCTCCACTGAATCAGCAGGAGTCAGCAGGAGGAACCTGGCCAGAAGGGATGCCAGGATAAGTTCTTTGTTGTGCCTCTCTCATTGAAGTGAAGATCAGCAGACATGAGGACTCTAGACTAACAATGTGTTGCAAAGTTAGCTATGCAAGCCCACCGTCACTGTCCATCCACTGAATTCTATTTATACTCTCTCCAGACATCACATGTCCTGCAATGGGCCATGTCTCAGCATAGCACCACATGTGTCTGTATCAGCTGACATATCCAGAAACTTCCACTTCACTCTGCCAATCAGCTTGAGTCTGTGGAAGCAGCAAGAAATCTCCAAAACACCACCAGAAGTTTTTTGATGCATTTCTTTCTATGAAGTCACAACAAATAATGACCAGTAAGGAATGGCAAGGTATACCAATATCATCCAGCACCGTCCACCGTCTGGTGGGTTCTATTTATAGTCCTTCTGAACATTGGACATCCTTTCACATGTTTGCTTTAGCAAAACATCTTTTCACCTATGTCTGCTTCAATGAAACGTTCTTTCCCGTGTCTGCTTCAGGGAAATATTGTTTTACCTGTGTGCTCCAGCAAAACATCATTTGACATAACTGACTTTCCAGAAAAACCAGAAGTTTCCACTTCAGGGGGCAGTGAGTAGACTTAAGTAAACAAAAAAGAAAGAAGGAAGGAAAAAAGGAAGGAAGGGAGGGAGGGGGGAAGGAAAGGAAGGAAGGAAGGAAGGAAGGAAGGAAGGAAGGAAGGAAGGAAGGAAGGAAGGGAGGGAGGGAGGAAGAGAGAGAGAGAGAGAGAGAGAGAGAGAGAGAGAGAGAGAGAGAGAGAGAGAGAGAATCACTGAAGTATAAAAGGGCTTTTGCAAATGAAGGAGACAAAAAATCTCTTGGGATGTTCCCAAATAGGACTCTTTACTTTCTCCCACAGAATCTCTATGTCTAGATTCTTTAATGGGTTTTTAATCTGTGTGTGAAGCCCTTGGCTAATCCACACTTGTGTTCCTTTGTGATACCACTGAATCACATAAATTTAAGGTAGTAATGCAGTCGTTTTAAGTTGCATGGCTCCATTAAGTTGTGAAACTTGGTCTAGATTCAAAAATAAGAATGTCCTGTTCACTAGATATCATAGCACAGTCTTCAGTTTTCCTTGCTGCAAAGCCAGTTTGGAATGAAGGACTGTGGATTACTGGCTTCCCAAAACCCGTTCCTTAGTTTCATGTGATTTATTTTGGTCCCTTGTAGGATCTCCACGGCTCTGGGATTTGGGGTACAGGCAGAGATGTGAAGCCTTACTTTCATCCAACAATCCCTTCAAGGTTTGCTTTGTTGACAATTCCCACGGTGCTATGTGACACCCAGGCAAAGTCTACATTTCCTTACTGCACCATACTACAAGGACTCACTCCAAGTCCCATGTACCTTCCTGGAAATAGTCTGCAGCCAGAATTAAATAGCTTCAGCCAGTTCTCCCTGCTCTTGACATTCATTTAATTTATGAAAACTATTATAAATCTTTCACTCCTACAAATGGGCAGCATGCAGCAGACTTCCCTGGAAGTCCCTCAGCTAGGACAACTGCCTCCCCAACTGCTCCCAAGGGCTTGGCCATGTCCATGTCCATGTGGCTTGGCCACCAAGGACGTTGCTCTTGGATTGAAGAGGGGAACAGGCTCATCTACGCATTCCATGTCTCCCCACAAGGACTCAAGTTTCTTTTACTAAACTTCGGTGGGAAAGTAGGTAAGATAGCTCTCTTGGAGAAAGACTACAAAGACACCAACAGCTAGGCACTAAATCCATCTAATTTATCCAAATATTTGGAGCTGAGGGGAAAAAACTGAGTGTGGAGATTATGTGAAAAAGAGAAAGACAAAAAGCTGTGTGTTTATAATTTCAACACTAGAAGCTGAAGCAGGTTGGGATCTAGTTCAAGACCTTCCAGGCTACGTAGTGAATTCTGAGCTAGCCTGCATTAAGTAACAAGGCCCACGTGGTGGTGGCAAGTGCTCCATTTACTAGACTTGTGTATTTAGTCAGGCCTGAGGAACTAAATGTCAAGTGATGAAAAGAAGTAAATAGACAAACAGATGTACAGAGAACATATGGAAAAATAAGAAACGACAACAACAACATAAAACAAGTAGACACATCAGCCTGAGAGAAAAATAATCAGTTAAGGAGCAGAGGTCAACTCAATATTCAGAGGTGATTTTAAAAAATTATATTAGATACAATAAAATAGACACAGTTGTCCAAAATGACTTTATTCAATATATTTCTAACCAGTTCCCTCCCTAAAACAGTATTTCTAGGGTGTAAATCTGGCTTCCCTCTTCAATATGTACCTTGCACAGGGCTATTTACCAGCCTGTGCAAGTGTCAGTATCTCTTACAAGTACACAGCTTGATCTCCCCACATTCTCAAAATGAACTTGTAAGTATAGGGTGCATGCATTCAGGTGTGTGTGTGTGTGTGTGTGTGTGTGTGTGTGTGTGTGTGTGTGTGGTGTATTTTTAGGCCTCAGCCTGGCCTTGATTTTGAGATCCAAGCTTCCTGGGTGCTGAAATTACAGGTATGTGTCACTGCATCAGCTCCCTTCCATGTGCTTCCCTGGACATGTGTGTGTCCATGAAGTCTGCCCTAACCACCTCCATTATTTATGCTGTTTCCATGTCGCCTCATGCTACTTTATAAACAAATATGTATTCCTTTCCTGAGTTAACACCTATGTACGTGAGGGAAAGACTGTACCCTTGGTTATATCTGGACCACACTGTTTTGCCTTAATTTTAAGCATGGTTCTAATATTTTTTTTTTACAATGCAAAGTCAATAGCGCTGAGCATACCATACCACTCCATTATGTTGTGACTAGTAACATAATTGGAGTTTTCCGCATCAAAGCTTTGAACATGCACAGATGGAAATCACACTCTTTGAATTCCCTTAGTAACTGCAATTCAGACTTCATTGTTCAATACAAAAATATTAAGTATTAATTAAATGGCAGACATGAGACACAAGGAACTAGGTTCCAGAAGGTTCTCTATGGTGTTCTAACAAAGTACTACAGATATGGCAGCTTAAACCAATACAAATTTATTACCTGAGAGTCCAGGTGATCAGAAGTCTAAATAGAATGTTCCTTGTCTATAATCAAGCAGTCTGCAGTGCTGCATTTCCTCAGAAGACTCTAAGGGGAGAATCTTTGCCCTACTTATGTACAAATCCTAGAAGCTGATAGTACTCCCTGGATTCTAGCCTCCTCCTGTCTTCAAAATTCCCAATGGTGGATTCAGTCCTCACTCTGTATTTGTTCTGACATCATTATAACTTGCTAACTTTCTGAATCATTCTCATTTTAGAAGCTCTGTGATTGGGTTAGGCCAATTTGGATAATCTCAGGTAATCTCATTTAAAGATCAGATGGTTATCCACCTGGTTTTCTCCATGCAATGTACCTCACATATTTATAGTTCTGAGGATTCCTCCTAGGCATTACTGGAGAGCCATTATCCTGACCACATTACTGACAGAAAACCTAATTAATAAATGACTCAATAATATATTTTATGATTTCAAAGAAGTCTAATAGGAGGGACATGGAAGAGAATATGAGAGTCACACAAGACCCTGAGATCACATTATCCTGGTTAAAGGGCCAGGTATTGTTTTAAAATTAGATGACATTAAAATCAGGGTCTTAAGAAGTGCTGTACTTTCTCACCAGGGTTTTGAGATGAGATAATATTTGATGAAAGTAATTTTGAACTAAGAAGACAGTAGGTAAACATGCTTACGTGCATGAAACAGCAAGACAAGGTAATACAAATTGAAAACGCTTTAAATTCTATGAAAGTCTATGTATCCTACTAAGATAGAAAGTTAGAGAAGAAACACAGAGAGAGGTCACTAGAGAAAAAAAAAAACTTTCCTTTGTGCTGAAGATCCTGGACTTTCTCTTGAAAGTGGTAATTAATACATAGAAGTATCTTTAAGCAACAAATTAGTGTGCTAAGATTTGAGGGGTCTTTTGGGGGACAATTACTCTAATTAGGAACTATGGTAGACTAGTGATGAGGGAGACCGCTTCGGTCATGTCAAGAATTGGTGAGGCTGAACTGATAGAGTTGCAGAGAAGATGGTAAAAAACATCAGCTAAGAAACATGGTGAGGAGAATTCAAGGATTGGGTGAGTGATCAGCTTTGGAACACAGAAGGGAGGCAAGCTTCAGAGTGACTCCCAGGATTGGCATAATGGACAGACCAGATCAAAATGTAATCAGAAGAAGAGAAGGAGAAGTGTGTTTAGGGTAAACCAAAAGATGGGTTCTGGTAGAAATGGGTTTTCTTTAAGATGGTTGCAAGAACTTTACATGAAGTTTCCCAGGCCTGGCTAGTATATGGTTAAGTATATTTGATTTATTTACATGTGAGACATACCTAGACTAAGAGAGTGGTTGATTATCCAGTGAGAAAGGAAGTTGAGCACAGACACAGCTGGAGCAATCACTATGTCCTCATCACTATGTCCCTTCCATGTAGCATGGGTAGAAGAACGTCCAGCCCAAGGAAGCAAGAAATGATGTGGAATAAGAAAAAATAAAGTCACAAATTTCAGAGGAGACTTTGAAGAAGGATGGTCAAAGGTCTATTGTCAAAAGAAGGTAAATGAAAATGGTAAAGAAAAGCCATTGGGCGTAATGGTGAGAAGAACATTGCTGTCCTTAGCTACTGGCCCAGAAGAAATGCAATTGAGACCAAACTATGGTGAGCTAAAGGCTGAATAGTGATAAACCGTAAAAACTGTGATTTCCATGTTAGTAGCTCTGAAGAAAAGAGTAATAATAATAATACTATATAAGAATAAGAATTGTTAATAATAAAACTTGACAAAGGTTTACTGTGTTGCATTTTATGTAGCAGACAAAGAAAGACGAGTTTCACATCTTTCTTACCATAAAATTCTTCACCATAATTTCAAAAACAGTTGAGTGCTTCTTTCTCAGAAGTCTCATGAAATGGTCTATACACCACTGTGAATGTCTCAATAACAGAAAGGGGGGGGGGGGGGGAAGGTCGCCTGCGTAGTCACAGGCCTGGTGTACAGAGGAGGCTAATTAATGCTTTTTAAATGTATGCAGACATGAATGAACAAAACATACTGGTTAACTGACCAAACTTTGGAAGCATAAAATGCTCACATATGAAGGCTGAACAATGGATTTTCACTATGTCCCCTCGTCACTGGACACCAAGAAATATGATGCAAGGCAGTATTCAATATATTTCTTTATAACCAACAAACAAGAACTGGCAGAACATTTCTCCCCATAGGGATTTAATTTTCATTAGAACGCTTTCTTTATTGCTCATGCTACCCTTTCTAATAAGTAACCTAAAGCAAAAAAAGTCCCCAAGAGATGATTCTTTGGAGAGAGATTCAGTTTGTTGTACAATTCCTGCTGCCCCGCCCCATCAGCATTGGAGGATCACAGGCAATATTTTGTTCACATATTGAACCTAGTGAGGAAAGAAAAAATATGAGCATCTCTTGGAAAGCTTGACACGTTCCCTCTAAAGTCTTGGGTATCTAGCCTTCATCTATTGTAGATGGAAGATAAAGAGACACCTACTTAGAATCTGAAAGAAGAGAGACAGCTGTGTCAACAGGTATACCTCCATTCATAATAAGGGTAAGAATGACTGCATTCTGGGTACAAGATGTGGGTCTTGTAGTCAATAGCTACCATCCAAAATCAGGTATAAATCAGATTTTAGAAAGGAATACCTAGGGGAAAGCCCTTAACAGGGAAGATGCTGTGATGGATGGTCCACAGAGGTGGTCTCTAGTCCTGGGTAAGGAGGTTGGATAGGTGACAAGCAATGATTCATAGGAAAGGTAATTTCCATGTCAATAGGATTGCAGGAGAGTCCCCACCCAGGAGTGCAGATGGGAGATTGTGAGTGTGTGAGACAGAGCAGCAGGTGGAGATTGCTGAAGACACGGTGGGTTCAAGGGCCATTTCAAAAGCAGGACAAACAAAATTTGGTGCCTAACAGCTGAGAGGCAGAAGTCAAGTAAAGGGTGAGTCTCAGGAAGAAGGTGATAGTGTCCAGATGAACAGAGCATTCAAGAAAAGAGGGCCTAGGAAGAGAGAATTTAAAGGACAAGCCCTTTGTAGATCAGTTCTACCACTGATGTAGATTCAGGCAGGCACTCTTAGTGAACTGATATGTTATAGCCAGATCTATTTTTTTCATCTTTTATTTATTTATTTATTTACATTCCAGATTTTATTTCCCCCTCCCTGTCCACACTCCAACTGTTCCACATCCCATACCTTCTCCCCACCCCCTGTTCGACAAGAATGTCCCCATCCACTAACCCCACCCCAGAGAGTTTAGACCTCTAAACTCTCTGGAGCCTCCAGACTTTTGAGGGTTAGGTGCATCTGACTGAACCCAGACCCAGTAGTCCTCTACTGTATATGTGTTGAGGGGGGCTTCATATCAGCTGGTGTATGCTGCCTGGTTGGTGGTCCAGTGTTTGAGAGATCTCGGGGGTCCAGATTAATTGAGACTGCTGGTCCTCCTACAGGGTCGATCGCTTCCTCAGCTTCTTCCAGTCTTTCCCTAATTCAATCACAACGGTCAGCAACTTCTCTCCATTGGTTGGGTGCAAATATCTGCATCTGACTCTTTCAGCTGCTTTTTGAGTCTTCTGAAGGGCAGTCATGAAAGGTCCCTTTTTATAAGCACACCATAGCCTCAGTAATAGTGTCAGGCCTTGGGACCTCCCCTTGAGCTGTATCCCACTTTGGGCCTGTCACTGGACCTTCTTTTCCTCAGGCTCCTCTCCATTTCCATCCCTGCAGTTCTTTCAGACAGGAACAAATATGGGTCAGAGTTTTGACTGTGGTACAAGCACTCTGGAAATCAATCTCGAGGTTCTTCAGAAAATTGGAAATAGATCTACCTGAAGACCCAACAATACCATTCTTGGGAATATACTCAAAAAAATGCCCCACCATATCACAGGGGCATGTGTTCCACTATGCTTGTAATGGCCTTATTTGTGATAGTGAGGAGCTGGAAACAACCCAGATGTCCCATGACAAAAGAATGGATACAAAAAATGTGGTTCATTTACACAATGGAATACTACTCAGCTATTCAGAACAAGGACAACCTGAGTTTTGCAGGTAAATGGATGGAACTAGAAAATATCATCCTGAGTGATGTAACTCAGACCCAAAAGGACATGCATGGTATGTACTCACTAATAAGTGAATATTAGCCAAGAAAGAAAGAAAGAAAGAAAGAAAGAAAGAAAGAAAGAAAGAAAGAAAGAAAGAAAGAACAGAATACCCAAGATACAGTCCACAAGGTCAGCAAGATGAAGGGCCCAAGTGAGAACTCCTCAGTCCTACTTGGGAGGGAGAAGAAAGAACTCACAAGTAGGGAGGGAGGGAGGGACCTGGAAGAAAAAGGTGGACAGGGGATGGGAGGGAGATGGGAACATGATCTGGTATTGGGTGAGAAAAAAGGACTGAAGCACTGAAGGCCAGCAGAAAGAATGGAAACAGGCAACCTCAGGAGGTAGGAGGTTGAGGGGACTTTCGAGAATGCACCAGAGACCTGGCAGGTAAGAGACTGTCAGATCCATTATTAAAATCTTAACAATTTAGTACAAGAAACCACCTTGGCAGTTGTACTGGCTGGTTTTGTGTGTCAACTTGAGACAAGCTGGAGTTATCACAGAGAAAGGAGCCTCCCTTGAGGGAATGCCTCCATGAGGTCCAGCTGTAAGGCATTTTCTCAATTAGTGATCAAGGGAGGAGGGCTCACTGTGGGTGGTGCCATCCCTGGGCTGGTAGTCCTGGGTTCTATAAGAAAGCAAGCTGAGCAAGCCAAGGGAAGCAAGCCAGTATTTTGCTAGCAGCCTTTAGATGATGTAGAACACTCAGCTCCTCCTGCACCATGCCTACCTGGATGCTGTCATGTTTCTTCCTTGATGATAATGGACTGAACCTCTGAACCTATAAACAGCCCCAATTAAATGTCCTTATAAGAGTTGCCTTGGTCATGGTGTCTGTTCACAGTAGTAAAACCCTAAAATAAAAGTAGATATACACTTAAGACAGTGTCTACCCTTACAGCCAGCTGGGTTCCTTTTTTTTTTTTTTTTTTTTTTTTTTTTTGATATTTTATTTATTTACATTTCAGATGTTATCCCCTTCCCCTCCCCCCCCCCCATTAATCCCCTATCCCATTCCTCCTCCTCCCTTTATGCTTTTATATCATTTAAAGTACATGCAAGTATTAAGGTCAGTTCTAGGTTGAGGAACTAGCAAGACAATAAATGTTAATAGTTAAGAACAAGCAAGACAATACACCCAGATAGTCAAAGAACACTAAAACAATAGACAGAGTCCCATAATCACTCCTGTGATCACTATTTCTAAGGGCTTATCAGGATGACCTAGTATCTGAGCCTACTAGGACTTCCCTGTCCTAGCCCAAAGTCATTTTTATGCCTGAAGCCTACTTCTTTGTTCTAGCTTAAGGTTTAGATTCCTGACTGTAAGTAATTCTTTGTTCTAGCCTAGGATTTAGATTTTTGCCTGAGGTTACTTCTTTGTTCTAGCCTAAAGTCAGAATCCTGCCTGCATTCCATTTTCTTGTCCTTGACCTATGTCAGATTCCTTCCAGGCAGCCCATTTCCTTGTCCTTGGTCAATGTCAGATTCCTGCCAGGCAGCTCTGAAAGCTCTCCACATCTCCTCCCCCCCCCCTTTTTTTTTATTGCATAAACCAGACTGAACCTGTCTTAGCTTGTTTTGACAAGAATGCCTTTCTTACTCATTGTGGAATATGCATTATCAAAGCAATGCACTTATGTCTTAGGTTGGTAAGGCTCTGTGCAGAATCTTACCCATCCTTGGCTTGCCAGCCTGTTAAATTAATAGCTCTGTCTGGGGGGTCCATTTTCAGTTTCATTATAAGTTCCTCTGAAGGCAAAGTGGCCTGAAGGAGCCACCATCCCATAATGCTCTCTCCATTTACTAAAAGAAAGGAGGAGTCGAATAGCTTAAAGAGAAACTGAGTTAAGTCTGACAATTGTCCAAAAATGTTCTTGGTGGCAAAAGATTAGAGTTCTTGTTTACTAACTAGCACTTTTATTTCTGATTCAATGGTCTGCTTCTCCCTCCCAGTCCTAACAGCTAAATTAAGAAAAATTTTCAATTATACAAAAAATAAAGAGTAGTGGTGATTCATAAGTGACTCACTGCTTTTGTTAGCCTTAATTTTCCTTGTTTCTTTGACTGTTTTTAAATACAATACTGCACAAAGTCACCTGTAATCCCTTCTTAGTCACCTTCCTTTCCTTCTTCTATTAAATTTATCAACTGAAAATTGCTGTTTGTCAGAGATAGGCACATGTTGTCCTTTTGATATGTGTGTGTGTGTGTGTGTGTGTGTGTGTGTGTGTGAGTGTGTGTGTGTGTATGTATTCATGCTGATAGAGATATGCTAAAATTACCCTTTTTTCATTAATAATGGACCACAATTTCTTCTGATGTTCACATACACTCATTTACCATGTTCATCTCAATAGAATTGTGGGATCTATCCTACATTGTACATCTTTGTATTTAGTATGTAATGCCAAAATAAATTTATGCTTAGATGACTCATATTTATGTCATGTCCAACATAGTACTTATAAATATCAGATGATTTAATTAGTAATATGATAATTATGTGTTGTAGAATATGACTTTAATTCACATTTCTATGATATATAATAATGTTAAGAATTTTTTGTAATTTTTAGCCACTTAGATATTATATTTGTTCTCTTTCTATACTTAAATACCTGAATGAAACACTCTAAAAGAAATATTTATTTTTGCTGATGGTGGAGGTTTCAACCCATGGTTACTTGGCTCCATTTTTTTCTGCACTGAATAAAAATCCAGTAAGAACAGCATGTATCAAACTCAGGATGCTCATTCCAGCCAGGAAGCAGAGAGACATGGAGTGGCCAGAAACGAGACACAGCTTTTCTACCAGGATCCAAGTTGTAGTCCATCGATATAAATTTATTGATGAATTTACTCACTGATTGGGTCAAGGCTCTTACGATCTATTGACTCCCAATAATGCCGCTCAGTGGAGATGAGTCCTAAACCACACAAGCACTTGAGAAAACACTTCATACCCAAGCAGTTGTTCTTATTTTGAAAATACTTTTTCAACTATTTTTCCCATTTTTAAATTTTTTTGATGTTGTCTGTGTATGAAAACATTGACATTCCACTGCATGTCTGTAAAGATCAGAGGACAATTGTCTGGACTCCTGCCTTCTCCTTCCACCTCAATGAAGAAGGGTCCCCTTTGTTTCTTCAGCACTGTGTGCTCCAAGCTACCAGACCCTTGAGCTTTCAGGAAATTCTCCTAACCTCACCTTCCATATTACCATAACAATTCCAGATGCTAGCCACCTCAGCTAGGTTTTTCCATCGGATCCTAGGGATGCAACTTAGATAATCAGGCTCCCATTATAAGTCCTTTCACCCAGGGAGACATCTTACTGACCCTCTTAGGTCCATTTTTTTTTTTTAAAGCAGCTTACCTTTTCCTTATTGAAATTATATTTCTTCATTTCAGTATGAAACTCTTATCTAGACACACACATTACATGTTGCTGATACCATCTCACAATTATTTCCTTGCTTCTCTACCATTCTGTGCTATAATTCCTGGTAAATAGAATTGTGAGCATACCCTACATGCCCTTGAGCTACCTTTCTGGTGGACTTTAAAAAAAACCTGTTCTCTCTATAATTGGTGCTCATAGTACATTAGTGTTTTCTCTGCATCTAGAGTCTTCTGCCTGTTGAATTCCAGTAAACGTTAATTGATTTTTAACTTTTTAATTACATGAATTGAAATAGATTCTTTTTATATAAACAATACTAATGTGTTCTTTAATATCCTCTTTCTCATTTTGGTGCACATATTTTCATTCATCTGCATATGTGACATGTATTATTTATTTTAAAATGTTATTCAAGTTGTTCTATGAGATCTATTTCACTGGAGCTTTGAACTGAGCATTGATTTCTTCAAACGTTTCACTGTTTTTATTTACCCTAATGTGTCCTCCCTGAATCATAGCAAATTCTAAGGGCACAGGAGGTGGTGGGAGGGGGAGTAAGCTCAGTTCTTGCTGTGCAAACATGATGACCTGAATTTGATGCCCTACACTCAGAAAAATCTGGGTACATAATATGCATCTGCAGTCCCAGATCTAAGAAGACAAGAGACAGGGGATCCCTGACCATCTGCCCATCAAAATCAGACTACGCCAAGTCTTAGTGACCAAGCAGGTAGCTTCTGAGAAAGGATACCCTATGTTGACCTCTGGCCTCTATGCATACCTTACACATAAAATCATATACATACACATGCATATGCATAAGTGTTCATAGACATGTATGTGTGTATGCACATGTGTGTGCTTGCTCGCTTACCTAGCTGCATGCATATGAACACACATACAGATGCACACACACTAGTTCTGCCATTATGGATTGTACTAGAACCAAGGTTAAGGTATTATAAAGCAGAAGTTCAGTTCTCGAAGTCACAGGCTAACACTGAGATTCTAAATGGTGACTGTGAAAGAAGCAAAGATGGGTCAGGTGGCTTCCCCTTGAAGGTTTCCTGTTACAGTCTCCTCTGCTATCCTATTCTAGAGAGTCTTAGCATGATTTTGAAAACTGAGTTAGATCAATGTTTATCTTGTCTTTAAAAGGAGCCCTCAGCCTTGTGGTGTAGTGCTGTTGTCAAGCCTCTACTTAAAGGATGCTACAGAAAGACCGAGTCCTCATGCAGCCTTTCCCTCCCAGCTTCCTTCCTCCCTTCCTCTCTCCCATTGAAGCTTCAGGAAAACTCTTCTTTCTCTAAAGGCACCTCAACATCTGTAAGCTCAGGACCTAATTGTTCTAATGCCATTCCCAAGGTCCCCTGCTCAAGGCCATAGAAATCACAGGGCCCTTTGGACCTCCAGCCAGTAATTCATGGTACTTAGTCAAACTCCTTTCCTTCCTGCAGCCCCCCAGCCCCCACCCCAGTCTGTTCCCCCTCCTACCCCTCCTCCTGTCCTTCTGCTCTCAGTCTCTGTGCTCTTCTCACACCAGTCTGAGGCAGCTTGATCACCTGCCAACTGGTATTGATTTTTGCTTCCCAATCTCTAGGCTGGATGGAAGGAAAAGATTAAAAACAGTTTGTCAGTTTGAAGTTGAATAAGAATTCGGCACAAGGGACATCTCAGAAATGTGAGGAAGTGGCGGGGGAGGCTGGGGTGTGGGCAGTCAAGGCCAAGGAAAGTCCTCAGGGAGTTTAACCCTTCAGTACAACAGCCCCAACTTTTTTTTTTTTTTTAATAGAATTGTGCTGTAATCGTACACACTTCCCTTTTCCTGTGTCTCATGGACTCGGACATTCTTATGATTTTCTCTCAGCCAGTAGCATCCACTGAAGTTAAACAGGGACTCTTCCAGGTCCTGGGACACATTCCCTCCTTAGCTTACTGATGCCCACAGCCACATTAGGTTCACGGGTGAAAGTTTCAGCTTCTTCCTGCAGTGTCTCCTGGTCTTTACAAGGAGATCATGTCTCTTTAAGTCTCTGTTCTCTATGGTTTTGGGGGTCCCTGGTCCTGTGCCTCTGAACTCCTCAGACAGCCTCTGTCAGAATCCGTCTTGTAGGTCTGACACTGTCCTTGTAAAGATAGACTGGGAAGACTCAAAAAAAAAAAAAAAAAAAAAGCTCTGCCAGCTTACAAAAGATCCTTTGGTTGTTTTGTCTGCTGTAGAGATGAAAAATTATTTACAAGCATCTGGCCAGAGAACAGAGAGTCAGCATGTGGAGGCGTCAAATCTGGAGCACTAACATTTTACTCAGAGGGCCAGGTTACTGGTCTCCTAGAGTGCAAGGGGTCGTGTTGACAGAGTTCCCCTTTTGCCTCAATATTCTTGGTAAGTAGTACAGCTACACAGAGTCAAAAAATTGAAGACCTCTCCATGAAAAATCAGGATGTAAGCTGAACATTGTGACACACACCTTTAATCTCAACACTCAGGAAGGAGAGGCAAGCAGATTTCTGAGGTTGAGGACACCATGGTCTACACAGAGAGTTCAGGTCAGCTGGGGCTATATGGTGAGACCCTGCCTCCCTCTTCCCCAATAAATAAAATAAAATAAAAATTGAAAAAAATAAAGATTAGAATTTAGTGGATTTTGTCAATATACAAAAGAAAATCCACTCAGAAGATATAATCCCCTCTTCCCTCCCAATCATTTTGGGGCTATGGGTTATGCAGCATGTAGCATAAGCAGAGACAGAGTCGACCTTTTTGCAGCCCATATCTAAAGCATAGATTATTCTGATTGACCTCTCTACCCTGCACAATATGAATTACCACGGGGTATTTGCAGAACGTCAGTTTGGGTAAGCCACTTCGGTAGAACGTACCTCGGCGGCATGTTCTTTAAGTTAGATTTTCATCTGGACAGCAAAGGTTAGTAGGCATTCATTAAAAATGGTGGTGGGAATACCAGTCCCTCTGGTGCTAGTACCACAGCTAGATGAGTTAATGAGCAAGCACCTTTGGTTCTTCTCTCTATTCTTGGTGAAGGGACAAACAGGTTGGACTACTCTAATTCTCACTTCCTCTTCATCCTCTCACCTTTCGAATCACATAGGTCAGACCACATCTGCTTCTCTTTCTCCAGAATCCTTAATATGTAGCCCCTTGCTTATCTTTTGAACATATTCTAACCTTGTTCTCAATTCTGACTATTTCTGAGAGAGTGCATTCTTCAAATTACTGCTGCAACTGTGTGGTTACACCATACTTCTCAAACCTGGCCTTTGCTCTGGTTTTCTCTTTGGATCGTGTCTTTATTACTTCTATAATGAACTGCATATTCATTGGCAAAGAGGATAGGATTAAAATCTCATTTGGAAAAAAAAATGTCATTTGGCCCTGGAAATAACTGCTACATAAAAACAATCAGAAAACATTCCTCCCAGTAGGTAGATAAACGGATGCCAGGCTACCATATCTATTCCAACCCCAAACAGCCATGCATCCTTCTTCTAAATGCATTTCTGTAGGACAGCAGTTTTCTGTTACACTGTAATAAATTGCCACAAGTATGGTACCTTAACAAAATATATTCATTTACAACGCTGGAAACCAGAAGCTAAAAATCTGTTTACTGGACCAAACTCGGCCTGTCTGTCAGATGGTGCTGGTTCCCACTTTGGGCAGTAGGGGAGCAGCTCTTATCTTGCCTTGACTAGCTTCTGGAAGCCTCTTTGATTCCTGGTTTTCTACCAGAGTCACTGTTACCTATTGTTTCTGTCATCACAACTCCAACACCTCTTGACCTTCCTGTCTCCAACAACTATATTGGGAACATTCAGATAATTTGGGGTAATATTCCCACCTCCACAACCTCATCTGTAAATAACTTCTGGAGGAAAGCTTCTTCTCCTATGTCAAATCACAAACCTCACATGCTTTGAGGACTAGGACATTAACACTTAACATACTACGTAGCCTATTTATTCATAGTGTAAAGATATACCCATTACTTATAGAAATATTGAGCTGGGCCTGTTACTCCAGCACTCAGAAAGCAGAGACAGAGGGTTGTCACAAATAGATGCTGGGTTAGTCTACATAGCAAATTCTAAGTTGGCTAGAAACACATGCCAAAACTTATCCAAAAACTTTTAAGGGAATGAGGATGCAGAACATACTAGTATAAGAAGCTAAAAGGGAATTGTGGAACAAGAAGAGATTAATTGAAGTAGGCAAGGAGAAAGCAGATAGAAGAGGGAAACTAGGAAGAATACACAACACTGAAAAAAAAATTTAAATTCTATGGAAACCCACTGCTGTAAAAGCTTCCTAAAATATCTTTATACTCATGCATAAAAATAGTTAAATGGAATTATCCTGCAGTAGGGCAATATACACCAAAGAATAATATAAAAAATATCCAATGCAGAATGTATTTTTCAAATATGATTCACTGGCCAAAGATACTCACATATTATAGGTCATGGCCAGTGTTCTTGATTATTTTCCATAACATGACAGTGGAGTCCTGTTGCTGACAATATCATATATTTGGGTCATAGAATATGGAGAAATCAAGCTTGAACTGACTTGGAAGCTTCATCCCTACTAGCTCATTTTTATAATGTTGGAACAGACCATGCTTCTCACCAGAGAAGAAAGTACTAAACAGTCTTACCCAGCTGTGAGCCCTGTCAGTGACAACAGTTATTGGCCCCAGAAGACCTTGACCACTGCTACAACAGTGGAGTAAATATCCTAGAAGCAGTCAATCACTTTCTGGTTGGAGTTAAGACTCTCTCCACAAAATGAAACCCATAGCTGTTATCATTATTGAGCCAAGACACTGTGGCTAGACAGATTGTAGACCTTAGGAAAGAACCTGCTGCTACCATACCGCTAAGTCAACATAATATTTGAGAAACTCCTAACAACCTATCATTATACTCACAGTCTAAGAGACCTCTCAAGCCTAAATACACAAGCTTCTGTTTGCAACAGATGACAGTCAATTGCCCAGGGTCTATAGAATAAAGACACTACAGAATGTTCAACTCTTGGTGGAATATATATACCACACTACCACCCAGAGCTTCAGGGATCAGAACAGAAGATGAGTGTAAAGAGTGTAAGAGCCAATGACTGTAGATAACTACAATGAATGGTGTCTTCTAGACACAGAAGGATAGCTGCACATATGAACATGGTTGTAGCAATATGGGCAAGTCACTCAAAGTTTGACTCCTAGGTGAGAGTCTATTGGCAATCTTAGCTACCGGAAGACAAAACTTTAATATTCTCTAAGAGTTTAGAACCATACCCACACCCCTAATATCACATTCCAGTGGGTAACCACACATCCAATAATATTTGAGCAGCACAAATTGGCCTTGATAGGGAAAAAGGATTCAAAATTGGATATGTAGGGACATGAGGGTGAGTCTAGGAAGAGGTATAGGAGGTGGTGGATATGATAAAAACTCATGGTAGAAATACTCAAACACCAATAAATACATGAATGAGAAAATTTAAAGATAAAAATATTACAAAATATTTAACAACTATGCATACCACACAAAACATACATATATATATATATTACACGGTTACTAGAAATTTACAATGAGTTCCTTGTTGCTATTTTTTCTCTAGGGTCCACTTAGTTCAAACTTGAGATAGGGAAGGCTGGTAAGCTGTTCACACTGACTCTATTCTTGTCTCCGTCCAATCCAGTCACTATGATAGAACTTTGAAACACAACTCCACTTGCACAGCTACTGAACACCTCTGTCCACCTCTACACTGCTCTGCGTCTTTACAATATATTTATTCCCACACTAACCTTCTTGTTCTTAGAGTTTTGTATATAGTTCCTTGGCACAATACCCTCTTTGTCTTCTACCTCATCCGTTTCATCCCCTTTCTTCATTAGAGCCCAGCTTAGGTGACACCAAGCAATGAACCTTTCTTGATATCTTCATCAACTCTCCTGTCTTTCCCCAAGCATGTTAGCCCTCTATGTGGGATTTTCCCTTCCCCCCTCCCCTCACATTCATCACACTGAGGGCTTCTTGGTTGTTTTCTTGAACAGACTAGAACTATAGGACAACTTTTAGTTTAATGTGGATTTTTTACGTATCTCTTATGAAAAAGATACCCTATCCTATCAATGCTTTTTCATATCAATCATTTTCATAACAATGCTTGGCACATAGTGGGTACTTTATAAATTTCTTGGTAAGTAATACACAGTATTAGTGTCAACTCCAAAACACAATCCAATATTATGAAGACCAGGAAGTTTATGCAATGTACCTTCCTTAGAATTCGAGCAGTATGTCCTGATCCCTACAAATAAGCTTCTTAATTATATTAGGTTGATTTTAGAGACTGAATCAGCAGGATTTCCCCCACTATGTTATTTCAGTTATACTGCATTATTTTCAAACATGTCTGTGCATAATTGTATGTATATACACGTGTTCATGGTTTGTGTGTGTGTGTGTGTGTGTTTATGTGCACTTCTTGATTTCCTCTGTGTTCTCAGGGAACCTCAAAGAAGAGGAAATAGAGAGAGTAATAGCCAGAGGACACCAAGGAAACAAGGTCCTCTAAATCAACAGGATGGAAGCTCACATGAAGTCACAGAGATATTGGCAGCATGCACAGTGCCTGCAAAGGTCTCCACCAAGTCCTACACATATGTGTTATGGCTTCTAGTTTAGTATTTTAATGGGACCCCTCAGTGTGTTAATGAGTGGGTCTCTGATTCTTGCACCTTCTTTTGGGCTCTTTAACTTATGTTTGTTCAATTTGTCCAATTCCAATGGGGTTTTTTGGTTTTTGTTTGTTTGTTTGTTTGTTTGATTTTGTTATATTTTATTTTACTATTAGTTTTTAGAAGCCTGTTTTTTTTTGTAATGAGAGACAGAAAAGGAGTGCACAGATGGGTGGATTTGGAGAGGGGTGCTTAGTGGAGTAGAAGAAAAGGAAATGATAAACAGGATACATTATGGGTAGAAAAAATGCATTTTTAATAAAAGAAAAATATTGTGTTTTAAGAGATAAAGAAACTATTATAATGATTTTATTGCCATATATTATTATGACTCTTTTATTTTATTATACTTAATGTCTTATTATTCCTATTTCATAAATCAAACTTTATCATAAAGGTATATGTGCACCACACATATACACAGGCAAAAATTATAAATATATGGTTTTTCACAGAAATAAAAAAATAAAAGAGCTGGCAAGATGGCTCAGTAGGTAAAGGCACTTACTGCCAATAAGGACAAGCTGAGTTCAATCCCCAAGTCCCATATAGGAAGAAAAGAATTGATTCATGCTAGTTGGACTCTGATCTCCACAAGTCTTCTGTTGTACATGTATGCCCCATAAATAAATATAAATAAATAAATAAATAAATAAATGTGAATTTTTAAAAATAAATATAAATAAGGAAATCTTCCAGCAGATCTAGAATAAATAGCAAAATGAGATTTTCTTCCAGGTTAAAAAAATCCAATATAAAATTTGATTGATTACAGAATAGATAGCAATTGAAAATATGAACTGAAAAACAGAACAGAGGAAAAATAATTCTAGCTGGAATGCTCCTAACAACATGGAATAAAAACATGAAGAGTGAAAAATTAACCATACAGAAAAGCAAAACTTGCTTAGTAGAATTTGTCACCTTTCTCTCAGTGATTAGTAGGAAAAGTGCCACTAGAATACGCAAGCTGATTTTATATTACTCTATGGGCTTAAACACCAATAGTAAGTTATAGAAAATTACTAATGGGTTAGCTAGTTTCATTTGTCAGCTTCACTGGGACACAAAATGCAAACTTTTGGGTTGAATACTATCCTGGAAGTACATATCCCTTTAGAATTACCACTTATATTTACAGAATGAATAAAGCCATCAGCTGCCTTCAGTTTTGGTAAGCCTCACAGAATAAAAGATCTGAACCCATCTATGTGTTTCCTAAATGAGCCCATAAACTGTTATTATTGGGCTGGGGGCGGGGACAGGCTGAGGTAGATGGAAGTCAAATACGGAATATCATTCTGCTGCTGGCTACACTTCAGGACAAACTGAGCCCCAATCCTCACTTTGAAAAGGTCTTTCATCCGTAGATGAGGTTCCCTACCTCTGTGGAAGTGACCTCCCAACTACTCTTGCTAAAGACCCATTTTCTTTCTCAGCATTAAGTTCCCCGTGCTCTCTGAGTATGAACTATAAATTTTCTGGGAGCTGTAATGGACTCAGAAAAGCAGCTGTCACGTAAGACAAGATGCCTTGTTCTGAGGACCAGCTTTGCTAGCTAATGGTCCTATTAGACTCAAGTCTTTACAGGATTAAAGATGGGCAGAATTGTGATCTATAAGAAGATACAAAAATGGCTCTGTGATATCAAAACTGAATAAGATATCTATAATGAAAACTAAAAAAAAAAAAATGTTGTGATAAACCAAACATCTAAAAAAAAATAGACAAAAGAAAAGTGGGTTCATAAATTGAGTCACTACATTATTATAAAGATGTCAAGACTGTCCAAACTTATCTACAGTATTTATACAGCCATGGATTCTAATTGAAATCTCAAAATGAAATGTGTGTACTCCACCTCTGTACGTGGTAAAATTTGCTGAAATAACTCCCAAATGGGTATGTATTGAAATAACTCCCAAATTGGTACGTATATCCATGTAAAGTACATTCTTCTAAAAAGACAACAAACCTTGTTGTATAAGAGAGTTAATGTTTTATTTCTAACGAATAATATTGTTTTAAGGTAAATTAATTTATAAAAGAAATAAAAGTACATTTCACTAGGAAATCATACTCTACTAAATCAACTGAAATATCTATGGTACAAACAGGCTCAACTATTTTTAAATAAGCCCCCCCCCCAAATATTAATTTACTGCAATTGAACAATAGATCCAAATACATGGTGTTAATGTGTAAACGTTCTAAAAGTTAAGCATAACTAAGCTGTGAATCTTGAGCAAAGAAAGAGAAAAAGAAAAAGAAGAATGAGCAAAGAAAGATTGACACCTGGAGTGTTTTAAAACCAAAAATTCTCTTCAACTAGAACACTATGAGAGAGGATAAAGAATGAAGCAGAGTGGGGAAAGGCATTGGTAACAAATTTAATAGGACAAGCTTTGCTAGCCAATGGTCCTATTAGACTCAAGTCTTTACAGAATTAAAGATGGGCAGAATTGTGATCTATAAGAAGATACACAAAAGGCCCTGTGATATCAAAATTGAATAAGATATCTATAATGAAAACAAACAAAAAAAAACCCAAAAAAACAAAAAAAGAAGAAGAAGAATATGGTAAACAGAGAAAAATCTCTTATAGTCCATTGGGAAAATATAACTACAAACATAAGGATCCTTTAAGGATGTACTTTCAAGAAGAAAATATTGGAAAAGCTAATAAATATTTAAACAAACCACAAACATACAAAGTCAGTCCCCAGTGTAATTAGCAATAAGGAAATTAAAAATTAAAGTCACAAGAAAAGCAGTTACCCACCCAGGAGCTTAGACTCATTTTTGAAAAACTCATAGAACTGAATGCTGGCAAGAATGTGGGTTATTTAGCACTTGTCTATCTTCCTGGCGAGACTGTAAATTGGCACAAATGCTTGAAACATAGTTTGGAACTATCGACTAAAATTTCACATCCCCTGAACCTCTGACTCAGAAATTTCATCCTTGGGTATATGACCCCCAGAAATCCATGTGCATATGAATAGAGTCATACACAAGAGCAGTCAAAGCAGCATGCTGCGTAACGCCATCTACGTACCACCAACAAAATTAAAAACCAAAATGAGCTGTAGATAATCACTCAGTAGAATACTAGGTTGTAAGAAAAATAAAGGGATTAGAACTGCATACAACAAAGTGTGAGTTAGAAATCTATTATAAGCAAAAAAAAGATTAAACAAAAATATGAAAAATCCACTGTATATGAAATAAAAACAAAAGTCTGTTTTAATTATGTTTTATAGAACTGTACATTTCAGTGGTCACATTTTAAGAGAAGCAGAGGATTAGACACTATCAAAAGCAGAATATTGTTTTTCTTTATGGAGTCGAGTGGAGCTAATTATTAAGTGATGACTAAAGGGGATGTAGCAATGAAGTTTCAACTCTTTACATGTCTCAATATGGATGACAGTTACACAGGCATCTAATTTATAATAAATCCATTATTTTTTGTACTGTCATATTTTAAAATATATGTGAAGGAATACTATGAAGAGGTGAATATTGGCATTTTGGAATTGGAAAACGCTTGAAGATTTTTTTTATATTTATACATGAAAGATTTTCTATTTGGGAATCAAATATACAGTATTAATGTATAAAATTTCTAGAACAGTGGTTCTCAACCACTGTTCCAATGCTACAATCCTTTAATACAGTTTCTCATGTTGTGGTAACCCCAACCATAAAATTATTTCATTGCTACGTCATAGCTGTAATTCTCCTACTGTTATGAATTGTAATGTAATATCTGATGTGCATACTATCTGATATGTGACTATCACAAGCAGAACTATTATTCTAGAAGGTAAGCAAAAATTGTGGTCTTTGATAATCAAGGAAGCAGTTTCTGATAAGGCAAAATTAGAATAGAAACTAGAATAAGATTTTAAAAATGGAAATACTTAAATAGTTTGGGCGAAGTCCTGATAGGTATCTAGAGGGCAGGCATGTGCTCAGCTTATTGGGAGGACTGCCCAACAGTATATCTGCAGTCTCAATGAGAGAGACAGAGATGGGAGACAGCCTTGGTTTTCCCTTCATCTGGTCATGGGCAGCCTTGGAAAAGGTTGTAAATGGATGTAATTTTATTTTGGAGTCAGAGTCCCTAGAAAGCTTTAAGCATAGGAATAACATGAACCAAAGAGCATTTTGAGAGCATCTTCCTGGCTGCCTTCTGTTGCATAGACCATAATGACCTTGAGAGGAGGGTATCTGGAGACTATGGCTGTAAGACAGGTGAATAACCATGTTTACCTGAACTAAAACGGTCCTGCTGGAAGTTGTGAGAAGGCGCTACACTCTGGAGAGAACTTCAAAGGCAGGGCTGATGGACTGAGATAGGAGGAAATCAAGAAAACAATATCAAGATGTACAGCATGAGAAAGAGCTATTTACTGAGCAGTGAACATAGGATCACTCCCTGCACAAAAACAATATAACAAAGTCATCTAAAAGAAATCACTTTCCACAAATAAATGTAAGATCCCCAATGTGGTTCAAACATTTAAAATTTTATTGGTTAGGGACTTTAAGAGCAGAGTGGACATAAAGACAATGTGTGAGTCTCAGACTATCAGTGAACTGGGGAGATTAGTTAGTACTCAAAAGACTAAATTCCTAGTTCAGTATGGTAGCAAAGTCTAAGCTGGAGTTGGCAATCTTAAATTGAATTTCAAGTTCTGCCACTTAGTAGAAGTAAGACATAAGCAAGTCACTCTGTCACACTGTAACTCAAAGTCTCCTTCTGCAGATGGGTCTGTATTATTCTAGGGCTTTAAGTTACATCATTAGGTTGTTTATTTGAAATCATTCTAATTTTTTTTTAATGTAAACATTTACAGCTATAAACTTTCCTCTTAGGACAGTGATGCTTTGCACCAGAAAGGCTGATAGGTTGTACATTTATTTTCATATGTTTGTAATTGTTTTTCAATTTTCTTCCTGATTTTTTTCAATGACCCACACTTCATTCAAAAGTTTATCATTCACTCTCTATTTGTATAATGCCTATAGTCATTCTTGGTATTGATTTCTATTTTTATTCCAGTGTGGTCTAATAAGATGTAAGGAATTCAATATTTTCAGATTTGCTGAAGGTTACTTTGTGATCTATGGTGAGACTAGTTTTGGAAAATGTTCCTCATTCTACTGAAAAGCATATTCCCTGTCTGTGACATAGAATATTCTGCAGCTCTATAATCTTGTTTATCTATATCATGATTTTGATAATAAATATTTTGGCTAATGTTTAGCTCGGGTATCTGTATAGATATATCTATATCATTATAGCTATGGCAATGGGGTGTTGATGTTTTCCACTATCATTGGGTGAAGGCCTGTGTGGTCCTTTACATCTTTTAGTGTCTGTTTTTACAAAGGGAGGAGCTCTGAAATTAGGAACATAAATGCTTATAATTATTATATCATTATTATGCACTGTTCCCTTCATTGTGATGCAGTAGCACTCTTTGTGTCTCCTGATTAAAATTGGTTTGAAAGCTACTTTGCCTGATATATGGTTAAGCTACTTGTGTTTGCAACTTCTATTTTCTTGGAAGTTTGATTTCCATTTTTGATAATCAGATTTGTAGTGTTTCTATAGAGCTGGATTTGTGGATATATATTGTTTTAAATTTGGATTTGTCTTGAAATATATTGTTTTCTCCATCTATGGTGACTGAGAGTTTTGCTAGGTAAAGTAGTCTAGGCTGGCATCTGTGGTTTTTGCAAGGTTGCAAGATATCTATCTGCCCAGGCCCTTCTAACTTTTAGAATCTCTGTAAAGGTAAAGTATAATTCTGATACATCTGCCTTTGTATGTTACCTGGTCTTTTCCCCTTACTGCTCTTAATATCCTTCCTTTGTTCTGTAGATTTTGTATTTTAATTATTATGTGTAGGGAGGATTTTCTTTTCTGGTCCAGTCTAATTGGTAGTCTACAAGTTTCTTGTATGTTTACAGGCATCTCTTTCTTTAGGTTGGGAAAGTGTTCTTACCTGATTTTGTTGAAAGTATTTTCTGGTCCTTGGAGCTGGGACTCTTCACCTTTTTCTATTTCTATTATTCTTAGGTTAAGTCCTTTCATGGTATCCCAGATTTCCTGGATATTTTGTTCCTGTAATTTTTTATATTTAATGTTTTCTTTGGCTGGTGTATCAGTTTCTTCTACATCTTAGATCCTCTTGTATTCTGTTGGTGATATTTGCATCTGTTGTTCCTGTTCTCTTCCCTGTGTTTTCTATTGCTGGATCCCCTCAGTTTTTTTTTCTTTGTTGCTTCTATTTTTATTTTCAGGTATTGAACAGTTTTATTCATTTCCCTCTTCTCTTTAATTTTCTTTTTCTGTCTTTCTTTAAGGGATTTATTCATTTCCTCTTTAAGGTCATTTTCTTCTGCCTCGGTTGTGTTTAGATATCTACTTGCTTGCTGTAGTAGTTTGGCTGTGCTCTGAGGATGTCATATTGCCCTGGTTTTTGTTGATTGTGTTCTTTCAAGGATTTTTAGGTATCTGGATGACTTTAATCCCTGGATGTTCATGTTGTAGTAGATATTGGGAGGGGCCTAACCTCAATGTGTAGCAGGCCTCCAATGAGTATCTTTGGGTTGTATGGTTCCAGATCAGTAGGTCTGATGAAGGTGGGTGAAGATGTGTTTGGACAATGGAGTCCCGCTGGAGATAGTAAGCTACTCAGGGCAGCTGTGGGTACAACAGAGGACTCAATGAGAAGGGAAGATGGGTGTAGAAAGGGAATCTAACTTGTATAGTTTCTGTGACTTCTTTTGAAATTGGATTTAACTTAAAGTCTTTTCATTGCTAGATACATACAAGGCACAGATACTTAGATTTTTATTTTATTTTTTTTTTATGAAGATGCTATTTGGGATGATTAGAAGGCAACAAAAAGCTAACCTGGCTGAAAGACTATACTCTGTGGCTTTGGAAATTCATGACCACTGCTCTAACTTCACCTAATCTTTGCCCTGACACTTTCTTCACTGTGTTGCACTATTTTATTTAACCCACATTTGGCTCCCCACTTGAACAACACCTGATCCTGGGATTGACTGAAGCCCTGTATAAGAAGCTGTATCTTATACCTTTGCCTGCAAGTTATGATGTCAGCACCAAACCTAATGCCAGCTGAATTGAAATGTATGATTTCCTTAAGAGCATGTGTTGACAGCTGCTTTCCTCATGGTCTCCCTTCTTGGTTCCAAGAATCCATAAAATCTTATAACCACACAAACCAAAATTATATAGAAGACATTCAGCTGGACTTGGCACAAAGTAGATTTTGTGAGTGAAACTGAGCTTCTTTTTTTTTTTTCCCAGAACGTTCTAAGTCTACCCCCTGGGCATGGTATCATCTATATTCGGGTTGGGCTACTGGGTACTGTCTGTCTCCACTTTCCTCTCACAGACTTTGCTCAGCCAAGTGGGATGGTTGGCCTACCTCACTTATGTAAGTGAACAGAGAAGCTTCTGTTTTCATTTAAAAATGTGTGTGACATCATTGAAGCGAACTTGAGCTCTGGGTTAGAAAGATTTCTAGTATTTCAGTGATTTTCAAAGCTTCTTATGGAGCTTTGCCAAGACAAGGAAGTATCTAACAGACAACTCTCACTTAACTCAACATCTGCTGCCTGGATCTCAGGTCCTGGAGACAACTTTGCAATTGAAACAGCATTTCCTTTTGGTTTGCAGTATAACCAATTCTGACTCTCCTCTGTAGCACTGTTTTTTAAATATCATTTCATGCTTGTTAGGTTAGGTTTAAAATTGTAAATATTTAATTATACCATAAAAATCATTAACATGATCTCCCAGGATACCCAGAGAGAAAGGGGGACTTTAGAGATTTCCTACAAGCAAACTTTCAGGGACTTTAAAGCTTCCAGACAAAAGTAAATGTATCACAACATGGACTGCAAGCTCTTTCTCCCTGCCTGTCCTTTATCAACTGCTTTAACTAAGCTACATCATCTCTCTCTATCCCAGCTACACATCTGTGCCCTCTGTGTTGGGCCAGGGGCCAGGTCTCTACCTGGAGGAGCCACTCCTTTCTGTGCCCATGGAACATTGTTTCTGCTTTAGGGTTCCAGGGAATCACCATGCCTTCTGAGCATCCATGTGGAGACTGGTGTGGTTTCTCATACACTGAGCCTCAGCATGGTCACTACTGAAGTTCTAAGCAGCCTGATTCTAAATAGTATCTAATTTTGACAGACTCATCAATGTACAAGATAACACAAGTGAGCACTGTCAATCAGAAAGCAAATTATAAGCAAGGCTCTAAAACTCATTCATATCAACCATTATATATGTACATTATTAACATATGTTCTATAAGGTAGTTACAATGATTACAAATGTGTTATATATAATATATGGTAGTACAAAGTATGTTACTTATTACAGGTAGTCATGGATTACATAGTAGCGTCCTGCACATCTGTCAGAACACATTCTGGCCATTAAGTGACATATGAATATATCGTTATATGTGCATACTGTTATACATGTATGTTGTAACATGGTTAATATACTGAATAAAGCACACCAAAACCTATCTGATATATTCTACTTGATTACAACATGGCTTGGCTTTCATGTTATTGTATTGTAAATCAGTGTAAACCCCCAGATACTTTTTCCTAATGTGAACATGCTTTTTAAATAGGCAGTGTTTTTGGTGAACACAGCCCCGAAGTCAATAGTTCTAGGGTTCTAAATGCTCTCTCTTGACAAAGATACAGTCTTTGGAGGCTTGAAGGAAATAGTGAAGCTTTGCAAAAATGACAAGTGAAGGTTTTAGTGTTGTTGTTTTCTGCTTTCTTCACACACAGTTGTTAATTAGACCTTTTGATTTCTGAGGGAGACCAGATGCTGCCGAGCCACACCCTTTACATCAAAACAAGACACTTGATTGCCATGGGGTAACACACCTGTAATCTAAACACCCAGGAGGCCAAAGTGTGAGGATTGAAACAAGCCAGGGCTATATAGAGTGACCTTGTATAAAAACCATAAATACTGTTTTGGGGGTCTCTTGTACTCCATTCAACAACTTGAAATGAGGTTTCTAATGAAAGTCACTGGAAAGTGGGTGGGAGGTAGTATATGGCTTTGGATGATAAAATTATCACTACAGGTGGCATAACTTCATAAATATCTATATTATATATAATGCAACTTTAAGCAAGCATAATGATTATATTTTATTCTAAGTAAACATGTAATAATTTGATTCTCTATGGCCCTTTCCAACTTTCTGAGTGTTACTTATCTTTCTTCCTCCATCCCATAACTTATTTTACATAAATAAAAAAATGGCCTTGCAAATTAAAGGAAAAGCATTTCATCTCTACTGTGTCCTAGTGGATGTTTCAGGGTATTGCTAATTACAAAAGGTAATTACAAAAGAGATGCCTGGGGAGATGGCTCAGCAGTTAAAGTGTTTTTCACAAAAACAGGAAGACCCACAGAGCCTATGTAAATGCCAGAGGGCAAGGCAGAGTGGCTGTAATTTCTACCTCCAAGGTGAAGATGAAGGAGTCCCTAGTTCAAGGTGGCTTAGTGGACTAACTAGCTGTATTGATGAGCTATGGGTTTGACTGAGAATTTCTGCTTAAACAAACAAACAAGCAAATATTTCAGGATGATAAAGAAATGATTCCCAACATTAACCTTTTCCCTTTGTACACATGTAAATGCACCTATGTATAAAATGCATATATACAAGCATATCACACATGTAAACATAAAAAAGATAAAAACAACAACAACAAAAAACAAAACAAAACAAAGAAAAGGTAGCAAGAACCAGATCCAACTCTAGAATTCACCAAGATACCTAGACCTCAATGGATTCTGATTGGCTGCACTCTTGAAGAACTCAAAGAACTGAATCAAGGTCCAGCCAATCCTGAGTAACCGCCCAATACACATATGCACCCCAGTTATTCTGCATCACCATTTCAAAGGCTTCTCCCCGATTGTCTGATCCATGTGATTTTTGTGGGGTCACCTCTTTAGCCCTCTGACACACTTGACAGAAGGAACAGCAAGCAGGTACATGTCTGCTCAGAGGCACTCTAGCCCTTCTGCCTCCACCAATAAATCACAGAGCCTTTGAGAAGGCAGCCACCTCTGGGCTGCACACAGCAAGTGTTGAACTGTGAGTAATAATTTATACCACAGAGTAATTTCAGACTGAAAGTGAAAAAGATTTCTCGACCCTCCCGCTGCTGAAAGGGGACGTAAGTCATATAATTTTATGCCAGCAACACATGTATCATATGAAGAGGGAAATATTCTTTTGGTGACCTGAATGTTATGTGTTGTCATTAAAATATGTTTAGCCAAGGCTGTGGCTCAATTTGAAGCCCATTTGAGGGTATGTGTCATGCTTGGTCTCGGGCAGGACCTGGAGCCAATTTAGAGAGTGTGTGTTATGGGAAGTCTTCATGTTGGAGGTGTGAAATTTACAGTCAATAAGAAAGTAATTTTCTGATTGGAACTTAGCCCAAATATTGCAATGGACCTAGTGAGAATGCCATGGGACCTGTAATATTCATCAGTGATGGATTCTGGGGTTTAAATTCTTTCTCTCCAACTAGAGCAAGGGCAGACAGGCAGTAGAAGTAGATACACAAAAACCATAAAGAAATTGTGAAAGTTAAGGAGACTCATCCTGGCCTTATCTAAGACCTCTCTCCACAGTTACCAATAATCCTTTGCTCACCAGACATCAACAAGGTTTTCCAAAAAGATTCTCCTCCTTGAACCCAGGTCCTACTTATAGCCCTGCACTTGGAGACCTTCCAATTTTATTCACTCCCTAGTCTCCAGGCATGCTAAACTTTTCTCTGTGGATGCTTGCTTGAGACCCAGGCACCAGCAGACAGTCATAACAATTTCCATAACTTTCAGATTTATGGGTTGGAAAGTTAACAGATTCTCTCGGAATCTTGGAATGCTGCCTTACTGTGTCTGCGTGACCCATTTTATCACTTTGTGACCCCAGAAGCTTAAAATTCCAGAACAATCAAACACATGCCTGTAGCTAAACTACACATTGACTCTTGGATCCTCAGGGCAACTTATGGAAATTCTAGAAATAGAGACTTTGGACACATATAATTTTTTTTCAAAACTCTTGGCTGGTTATAATATCCAGACACAGCAAGAACCATGAACCTAGCTGTGATCCTTCATGTAGACACAATTCACCTGAGAAGGTTTTAACTGCAGATTTCAATCCACTCATCTTCGTGGGCCCTAAGAGTGTATATTTGTACAGTGTCTAGATGGGACTGATGCTAATTACAAGCAAATGGGTCATGTTTTATGTATCAGATCTCTCACCCATCCCTTCCAATCCAATAGGGCATCTTCTGTGAACAATTGCCTTATGTTTCCAGGCAGAATCAAGCCCCCTGCTGCTTTTGTGTTCTCACACTCTGGCTATGGTCTTATCCAGTCCTTTAATTATTCATTGGCTTGCCTGCCTTTCTCCACACATGGAGACACATGCTGTACATTGCAAACACTTTAGAGACAGAGTCTATGGAACCTTCATTCATTCAAGAAAAGGGGAAGGAGAGGGGGTTTAAGAATTTGACTGCTCTTCTTATTTACTTCTGTGTGTTCATCAGCAAGGTATATTGGTAACAGCAAAATTCCCCCACTGTAGTTCTGTGAATTGTACTGACTTTATGTGTTTATCATCTAAAGGAGACTGAAAGAATTTTTCAGCTATGGAGAGAAGTTGTTCAGTTAGCTATCAATGAACAAATTACAAACTTCCACATATGAAAAATAAATAAGCAAACAAACAAACAAAACCGTATTTTTGTGTACAATTAAGGGTCATCAGGTGGGCATCAGGGGTCACTAATGAGGTTGCCATGGGGTCCATTCCCTAGTGAGAGCACGGATTTCCCTTTAGTGGTGATGAATGTGCTTCCTTATCTTCCCATTGCATAGTGACAGTTATAAGACCTTTGCTTTCTCCAGGTTTTCAAAAGTGAATTTATAGATAAGTTCCTCTTAATGAAGCTTATCGTCTCTCTCTCCCTGGAAGTAGTGGGCATACTAGTACCTTACTTTGGACTATCAGTATATTTCTCCTTTTATCTGGGTTGAGAACAAATGGCATGTAAAGAATGGTATCCATGCTCCCTCCTCATTAGTAACAAAACAGAATTCTTCCTGACTTAGGAAGTAGAGATGGTCAACTCTGACCCAAGTGTCTACAAACAAAAGCACTGGCAAAGGTGGGTTGGCTCCCAAATATAGCACCTTAAAAATGTTCTTATTTAACCAGGCTGCATTTGACTATATATGTTCTCCTTTGATGACAAAGACATTCAATTTTGCAAACCCTAACACTGTGCCCACCTTTAATCCTGGTACTCAAGAAGTAAAAGCAGGCAGATCTCAGAGTCTGAGACCTACAAAGAGTCTAAAACAAACAAACAAAAACAACTAACCAATGTAGAGAGGGATGGTCTAAGATAAGTGATGGAATTCTGCTTCTAGAGACATCCAAAGCTCATAGTTTCTTTTTCTTATGCTAAACATGTCCTAGATCAATAACATCAGCATCAGCAGGGACCATGTCAAAAACAGAACAAAGTTCCCAGCAGAATTCTGACTCAGAATCCATATCCCCAGAGTGCATGGTGGTACTATCTGTGTAGTACAACTTTCAGGTAGTGATGATTTGTGTAATTAGCATTGGCCCCTGTGGACTAGAGAAAATGCTCAATGATTAAAGCACTTCTTGCTCTTTGAGAGGATGAGGGTTCGATTCCCAGCACCCAAATGGCAACTCACAACCATCTGCAACTCCAGTTACAGGGAATCTCATTTCCTTTTCTGGCCTTTGAAGCACACATGTGAAACACAGACATACACGCAGGAAAAATATCCACACATATAAAATAAAAATAAGTAAATCTAAAAAGAAAATAACTAAATTGGCCCTTCAGCATAACACCCAAGGAAATGGAAAAGAGGAGAGGAAGTGAAGAGTAGGTAATTCAATTTTTGCTATTGTATAGTAATTTTTATCAATTTCAAATAAGCATAGAAAATAATTGGTTCCATACATGTGCATTATTGTGCTCTGCTCATATCTGCCCCTTCACTGCCCTTTGTCTTTCTAACCATACTCACCAGTATAGTTCCTTCCGCAAAATAGAACCCATTCTGCTTTGAAACCATTATATTTAAAAATCCAAGTTCCATCTATAAGTAGAAGCAGAATCTATGGTCTTGCTCATTCCCCTCCCGACTAGCCTATGTTCCTTGTTCCTCACTTCCTACTGCATGTTTTCCTCTTCTTTCCACTTACACAGAGACAGACAGACAGACAGACACAGAAACACACACAGAGACACACAGACATACACACATACACACACACACACACACACACACACACACACACACACACACACACACACACGCACATCCCTGAACACATTATTCTAGATTCCACGGATGAGAGAATAAATGATTTTGTTTTTTCAAGTCTAGATTAGCAATTTCCTTTTAAAAACATGTGTGGATGCAGCACACATGACTTCCTGTCACAAAAATCACATTTATTAATGGGAGAGCCCAGACAATATTAGCATTCTAAATAAACTTCACCCTGACAGTTACATGGCAACAGCCAGGTAGGCCTGGCCCACTATAAAAGGGGCTGCTTACCCCCTCCTCTCCCCCTCTTGCACTCTTGCTCTCTTGATATCATACTCTCTTGCCTTCTTGCTTCCCCTCTGTCCCCTCCCCCCTTCTCCTCCTTCTCCCTTCCCTTCTCCCTCTCTCCACATGTTCATGGCCAGTCTCTCTCTCTACTTCTTCTCCTTCTCCTTCTCCTTCTCCTTCTCCTTCTCCTTCTCCTTCTCCTTCTCCTTCTCCTTCTCCTTCTCCGTCTCCTTCTCCTTCTCCTTCTCCTTCTTCTTTCTTTCTCTCTCTCTCTCTCTCTCTCTCTCTCTCTCTCTCTCTCTCTCTGCCTCTACTACCCTCTTAAGTCCCCTCCCCATACCCTGAATAAGCTCTATTCTATACTATACTGTCATGTGGCTGGTCTGTTAGGAAAAAGAGATGCCTCGGCAGGACCCTCAAAGACATCCCCTTCCCCCATACCTCACCACACACCCATAGAACATATTCTCTATGTCTTTATGTTTTTATAAATACATCAAATACAGTTTAACTGGCTCTAGAAAGGCAACACAGTCTAAAGCTTGGATTGCCACATGCAAAGCTGAAGCTCTATCAGCAGAAAATGGAGAGGAAAAGAATAAAGGAGAAAAACCCAGTCTTAAACTACTTATGATACTTGTTTTGTTGTAATTGTGATGATAAAGGATGGAATAATATTGCCGTGAGAATTAGGAAACTTCCCTGCATTGGGAAAATTAGCAGAACGTTGCTCTGCATTCCACTGAGACATTTGGATAGAGATTAATGCAAAACAAAATGTGGCCAATTTTTCCTTCTAATAAGAGGAAGCAGAGAATAATCACTGTGAGATATTTTTTGTTGTAATTAAGCTCTTCCTCTTTTGAAAAAAAAAAATTAAATCCACAACACCTGATGAACTTCAAAATAATGTGGTTTCCCTTCCGATAATAGAAAAGTTTAAATTCTGGGATCACTAGATCCCACTCCTGGGTCTCTAATAAAATTAAAAGAATAAAAGCGAAAAGGACACAGAGAAGTCATAGTGATGATTAAATAGTAGTAAGTAGCTATCACAAACTTCCCTTTGACAAGGCTGTGTGTCTGAACTTCTGAGCGGTTTTACACAACAAAGGTTTCTTCCTGCATATGTGAAACTCTACATGGGTCAAACAGCCTTTTATCACTTGTACCAGTCCCCCCCTAAAACAGCAGAATCATAGCAAGTAAAGTACAGGACAGAATAAGCACGGCATATCAGCAAGCTCTTACGTACCTTGGCCTGGAATGTCTACCCCAATATGTCTGTATAGATTTGGAACTATACAAACATATTACATGAAACATATGTTACTTCACACCACTAGTTTATATTAAAGCTTGGTTGCAGACAGTATGAAGTCCCCATTGCACGGGGACGTCTCAAGGTTAATGTACAGGAGTAGGCATCCCTCTAGCTACTTGCCATTTCAACTACACTTCCAAATCCAACACCTAGCTTAAGGTCCTGAGAAATATTCAGAAATCTCATCTGAAAGTACATGGGGTTATTTCTTGGTGGTTTCTTGGAAACTTTCATTTTTCTGGCATCTCTGCGAGGTCACTTGTCATAAAAGTAGTTCAGCTTAGAGGCAAAGGTCGGGCAGGGAGTGCGGACCCAGGATCTTTTCTCATTAGCCTGGAGTGGCTGCCTGCACTTTTGTGAGCCTGCTCCCTGACCTATTAAATGAGGCATGAGGTCAGATGACCCCTCGCCACACTTAAACTTCAGCAAGTTTTACTAATAGGAGGCAGATGTGCTCAGCACCGCTGCAGAAATCTCACATGCAATTTGTAGATCTACCTTTAGAATGGAGAACTGGATGACTCAAATAGACTAACATTTATTTTTCCTTGTTAAGTGTGAGAGTTCTAAAGATATTAAGGAAAGGGGGGAAATCAGCCCTTTGAGAAGAGTCATTCAGAGCCATGCACTGTTTGGTTCCTGAACAACTACTTTGGGTTTTTTTTTTTTTTTTTTTTTTTTTAAATATTATTGACTATGAACAACTTGCAAGCTGGAAGTGGACAGCCAATGATTCCAACTTGTAAAAGGCTACCGATGCCATTGAACAGACAACGGGCAACTCATCACAAACAGCTGTGCCTCATACTATAAGCAGACATGTTCCTGGGAAGCCAGTTTTAAAGAAAAACTTAGAGTAAACCCGATTTTATTTTTCTCATTCGTTCCCATGTAGGTACTAAGGCCAATATAAATAAATATTTTCTGGTTGAGTACTGTCTAGAACTAACTTCTTGTTCTGATTTTTGGTCAGATACCTCATTCAGCAAAAGCTCAAGAACTATATATTGCAAACACTCTTTTAGCCACAGAGCTTTGTTTCCTCAGTCCTTGATGGAAGACAAGGGTGAGCCAGCCATCCTGGCCTTGGCACTTTCTCTTTATTCTTTGTCATGGCCTATTTTTTTCTGTAATGTTCTTGTTTTCAATTGATTCTATAAGGTTATTTGGAGTGAATGGGTGGGATGGGTTGAGGAAATTTTTTGTCACTTTCTAATTTTTAAATTTACTTTTATTGCATATATTGATTGATTGATTGATTGATTGATTGAACATACATGTACATGAGCATGCCAATGTTACATAAATTCAGGTCCTCACATTTGAAGGCAAGCATAGTAATTTGCTGAGACATCTCTCTGGCCCTTTTTTCTTATTATACATTACTATTTTCAAAGAATTACTCAGAATATATACATATACATCATATACACATACACATATACATATATATAAACATACATGTGTAATAGATATATAAACATATATATGCAATGTATATAAGTAACACATGATTCATGCATTCCTTGCCTAGTAAACTCTATTAGAGACACTTGAAATATCTTCAGGTTAATATGATCATTTACACAAATGATAACTATCTTCACTACTTCCGTAGCTAAGACCTGGATCTGTCAGTATAAGCCTTTGTATTTTCAGCGCCAAGTTCCAGGCACATAACTTGGAGGAGCTAACATGTTTTGCTGCTGTTGCTTTTTCATAATGAGAATTTAACCCAAGGCTTGCAAGCAACTGCTCTGCTGACACTGATCTGTGTCCCCAGTCATCACTTTATTCTTAATTTTCATAGAGTCTCATCAAATTACCAAACTGACTTTTGACTCACCCTGCAAGCACACCCTGGCCTTGAACTCAAAAGGCCTGTCCTCAGCCTCCCAGGTAGCTGGGATTACATAGGCCTGTATCACCATGCAGAGCCTGGCTATCCTGAAGAGACATGTTATCATGTGCTTATATTTGACTCTTTCTTCAGATGAGTTTCTTCCATGCTGTTCCAATGAAAGTAAGACTCTGGGGAATTGGGATGGCCTATTTAACTCCATTTGGCCAAGGAAAGAAATTTAGGGTAGGGTATGTATTGTTTCGCTCTTCTTTTACTATTGCAAACATTTCTGGTAAAGAAATGAAAAAGAACATGGACTTATTTTGACTACATTACAGAGGGTTCAGTGTATGGTTGCTTAGCTCTGTTGCGTTGGGCCTGTGGCAGCCCAGCACAACATCAGGGAGCACAAAGTGTAAGGAGGCTGGTCACTTCATCTCATGGTGGTCCAGAAACAATGGAGAAATAAAGTAGACAGCAATTCAGTATTGCCTCTGAGGGCATACCCTCAGTGACTTTAATTTCCTCTACCAGGCTCCATAACCTAAAGGTCCCACTCCTCTCCAACAGCCATGGGACCAAGCCTTTAGCACATGGACATTGTGGAATATTTAAATCTAAACTATGAAAGGAGGTTAAGGTCAATGATCTGGTGTCACTGGCTTGGGGAAAAAGAAAACCTTGACAAAAAGATCACAGAGGCATCCATCTAGTCATGGGTGCCAATAGAAGTCTAGCAAGCATCCACTGAGTTTTCAGAGCCTTCTTAGCCTCCTCCTTTACTTCTCTATTCAACCCTTCAATGTTTTTCTTGTGGGGCAGGGAGAAAGTATGAGCGTGTTACTTAAGGAGGTGGTTTTGCTTATCAAAACATTTGACTGATATCTAAGAGTTTACACTTGTCTAGAAAAGATACATTTATCTCATTGACAGCCCCAGATCTACAGTAATTCCTTTGATTTTTCCATCCTTAATTTCTAAGGGATCCCAGAATCTAAAGCTCACACTGGTATTGGCAGAGAATGCTGAAATTGCATCCCTACTTTCCATCCGAGAAAAGCAGAACTGTCTGGAGGATGCCTCTCATGACGTTATTTTTTTATTCCATCTCATAAAGCCTGTTCTGTATAAATATATTTTAATTAATTAATAAACAAGATGTAATGAATTCTGGCAGGGTGACATTTGAGCACAAAGCAAAGGGCTTAAACAGATCCTGACATGTGTTTGCCAGGAAAACATTCCCACATGTATGCATTAAATACACACACACACACACACACACACACACACACTCACTCACTCACATTTATTCCTTGGAGATATTATGTAATTTGAAATTGCAGAAAGTTTATTTGACATTTGAGGGGCATCATTTGAGAAATGCAGGACAAGAGGTATGTGTTTAGAGCAGTTGGCTAGTGATCAAAAGGAATGCATGAGTATTTGAAAACTCAGCAACACTAGAATCCACCAGCTGAGCATGCAATTCCATTGTTTCTTACCCTAATGCTTTTGGATAGGAAGAGATCAAATCTTAGTGAAGTGGACATAGGGACTTACTTGATGGGTTGGGGTACTCAATACATGCCAGTATTGTCTTCACTGAATATGGCTTTCCTAAAGAGTATTTATATAGGTTTTGAAAACTTTGGACATCCCTAAAGTAGTAACTTTTGTCCTCAGAATGTGCATATATATACACACACACACACATATGTATGTATATATATATATATATATATATGTATATATATACACACACACACATATATATATATGTATATATACACATATGTGTGTGTGTCTGTCTGTCTGTCACACACACACACACACACACACACACACACACACACATTATTCTGGCAGCCTAATTGGAAACAATGTACAGTTACAAAATGGTCTTTATTGCTTCGCATTGCACCTTGAAAGTTTACTCCTTCCACAGCAAAATATGTCATATCTTAAAATACAATTTAGATGGTTTTGTATTGTGGCTGCTAACAATGTATGTTTTAATCAGGTTTCCTTCCTCTGCCACCAAGCCTCTAAATTTCTTTAGGAAAGCGGGAGTCTCACTTAGTTTATCCTTAGTGTCCATTAGAGAATGTTCCCAGTACATTTATCAAAAAAGTGGGAATTTACCAATTACATTTTACCATGTGACGTATACTTGCTTAAATTTTTATATTCAGTTTCCTCATTATTTAAGATGCCTTTATAAATATTATGAACCATGAGTAGAATTCATAATTGAATAACTTGAGCCCTTCCAGCTTTCTTTCTATGTCTTATCCTGGCCCTGGTCTTGTCATATTCTACCACCCAATAAGTACTGTGACACTTCCTAGCTGTTGACAATATCAGCACCAAAAACTTAACTTAGGGACATGGCCAAGGGAAGATCATTTCATCTCTGAAGCTCTCATCTAAAAATGAAAGGAAAGAAAAGAAAGGAAGAAAGGAAGAAGAAAGAAAAGTGAAAAGCAACTTTTGTTGTCAAGAGTTCCATCTTTGAATTGTACCAAAGAAGAGCCAGAGAAATGCCAACTGTATAGTTCGGGTTCACCAACCATACCATGATCTGACTTCAACCTTACATATATTAGAAATCACCTTTACTGTGCAAAGCTTACAGATGTATATGTAATTATGATGGTATGTATAATTCCAAACACTTATATGGAATATATATTACACACATGTATAATATATATGAATGTGTGTGTGTGTGTGTGCGTGTGTATATGTTAGACTCTAGCCTGCTAGCTTTGCCAAAGTCACCACTTCAGAAAAATGTATTAAGGGTGTAAGAGATATTCTATCATATATCAAAACAGTACACGCTGTTCAAATGCAATGGACATCATTCTATAATGAAGAATACCTTATACTGATGACAGTTGATATTTGTGATAATACTACATAATCATAGTACAAAGTCTTCAAAAACAATGAAAAAGAAAAAAGCCACTTTTTCTCCCTACTGATAGTATTTTTTATTATTTTATTTATTTATATTTCAAGTGTCCCCCTTCCCTGTCTCCCCTCTGCAAACCCTCCACCCCCTCACCCCTTCCCTTTGCTTCTAAGAGGGTGCTCCCTTACCCACCCACCCACTCCTGTCTTACTCCTCTAGGATCTCTCTTTGTTGGGGCAACAAGCCTCCCCAGGGCCAGCTGTCTCCCTCACTGATGTCAGATAAGGCAATCCTCTGCTACATGTGTAACAGGAGCTATGAACCCACTCATGTGTACTCTTTGATTGATAGTTTAGTCCCCGGGAGCTCTGAGGGGTCAGGTAATTGTTCTTCATATAGGGCTGCAATGCCCTTTAGCTCCATCATTCCTTCCCACAACTTTTCCTTTGGGGTCTTCGGGCTCAGTCCAATGGTTGGCTGTAAGTATCTCCATATGTCTTAGTCAGGTGCTGGCTGAGCTTCTCAGAGGACAGCTATACCAGGCTCCTGTCTGCAAGCACTTCTTGGCATCAGCAATAGTGTTGGGGTTTGGTATCTGCGGATGAGATGGATCCCAAGTTGGGGTAGTCTCTAGATGGCCTTTCTTTCAGAAAACTTTAGAAAAGTTTTCTTCTAAAAACTTTTGTTGAAGATGTTTTCTGGCCCTTGAATTGGGAATCTTCACTCTTTTCTCTTCCTTGTATTCTAAGGTTTGGTCTTTTCATTGTGTCCTGAACTTCCTAGATGTTTTGGTTTAGGAGCTTTTTGCACTTTTCTTTTACTGCTGTGTCAGCATCTTCTACGGCATCTTCTATGCCTGAGATTCTGTCTTCTATCTCTTGTATTCTATTGTTGGTGCTTGTATTTGTAACTCCTGATCTCTTTCTTAGGTTTCCCATCTCCAGGGTTGCCTCCCTTTGTGATTTCTTTATTGTTTCTATTTCCATTTTTTAGATCCTGGATGGTTCTGTTCAATTTCTTCACCTGTTTGGCTGTGCTTTCCTGTATTTCATTAGGGGATTTATATGTTTACTCTTCTTTTACCTGTTTACCTGTGTCCTCCTGTATTTCTTTAAGGGAGTTTTTTGTGTCATTCTTAAGGTCCTATATTATCTTCATGAGATGAGATTTTAGGTCAAAATCTTGCTTTTTAAGCGTGTTTGGCTATCCAGGACTTGCTCTGGTAGGAGAACTGGATTCTGATGGTTCCAAGTGACATTGGTTTCTATTGCTTTTGTTCTTGTACTTGCCTCTCGCCATCTAGTTATCTCTGGTGTTAATTGGCCTTGCTATCTCTGACTGGAGCCTGTCCCTCCTGTGAACCCGATTATGATGGACCTCCTCAAGTCAAGTCAGACTGTCTCTGGATATGGAATGAGGTCTGGAGGACTGGATCTGCCCCAGCAAAGTTGTGGGCCCAGAAGGAAGTTAAGTCTCCAGCAAGGTGGATAGGTCCCGCACTGATAGTTTTTCTATATCATTTCCAATTTTTTCCTTAAATATTAGAGACAGAAAACTGTTATCATTACCATCACAGAAATTTTTCAGAGCACATAGTAAATGCTTTGTGACAATTCATGTGTCTTCAGACGTATGTAGATTTTTGTGAGTTTAAGGTTAGCTTCATCTGCATAGAGAAATCCAGCCCCAGCTAGAGCTACAAAGTGAGACTCTACTTCAAAACACACCAACTGTAAGACCACAGAAGAAAATGCTACTCTACTTCCTGTTATCTGAGATGAAAGACCTCCTCCCTCACAAGCTCCAACTAACTTGATGCTTTCCCTAAGTACATATGTTGAAATAAGCATGACCTGAACCCTCTGAAAACATGAGCCAACAAGGTAAGTATCTTTCTTCCCTAAAACAATAGGTAATTTTAACGTTATCTTTCAATCCCCATGGTCTGAGTACAGATGATTCAGAGCCAAGACACTTGATCACTTTGACGTTGTGGCAGGACAGATGTGAACAGTTTTTCTTGGAAAATCTTGTGTTCTCATTACCTAAGACAATGTCTTAGGGTTGTTAGTGGCCTTTGGTATGGCCTACTGAAATTGTTTTATAGACAATCATCTGCATTTACACTTTTCTAACATATTAAAAGCAAATTTTGCAAGAAAGCTGACATGTCTTGTATGTAGCTCACAGGATTGTTAAGGCAAAGAAGGTCTGATGGATTAGTTTTCATTATAATTAATTACTTAAAGATAGAAAAGCAAGACTAAAATTGGTCAGAATGGTGGGAGAGGATATTTGTGTCAATTCAAATGATTCAAGAATGTCAGTTCCAACTGAATTACAACCGATGTGATGCTTGTCATTTTGAGCCATTTGGAAAAGTGAAAAGAAAGTGTAGATGCTTTCATTTATAACAAACTTTACATACGAATTATAAACGACCAGTTGATGAGTCACTGATTTCCCAGGCTGTTCAAGTTACCTTGCCTTGTTACGTTTTAGAGCCTTCTAAAGTATTTATTAAAATGTTCATATGTGTAAGACCCATGATTAGGAGTCATCCTGAACTCCACTTGTGACTTGAACGTGTTCCCCATCACTTTATCCCATCAGCTTTGAAGTGACCCAGGATACTTCAGATGAAATTTTTATCTAGGTGGGGCACATCCTCATAGAAACAGAAGAAGGGAGGATGGGATAGGGAGTTCCTGGGGGGGGGGGGATGGGGTAAGGTGATAACATTTGAAATGTAAATAAAATATTCAATGAAAAAAAAGAAAAATATCTTTTTTTTAAACAGGCATGGTGGCTCACACCTTTAATCCTGACACTCAGATGACAGAGGCAGACAGACCTCAGAGTTTGAAGCCAGCTTGATCTATAGAGTCGGTTCCAGGACAACCATGGCTACACCTATTTCAAAAAATCCTATCTCAAAAAAATCAAAAAAACAAAACAAAAAAACAAAACACACACACATACATATACATACCTATATAACCATTTATATACATATAAAACCATTGCCACTGTGTGTATATGTGTGTGTGTGTGTGTGTGTGTGTGTGTGTGTGTGTGTGTGTAAAATACTTTGGGATAGTGTCAATAATTTTCATTTTTTTCTATAAAGAATACTCTTGAATCTCAGTATGTATATACCAGATACAAACATTTTGGAAGCCAGATTATTTCACTGTGATATAAATCTGTGATCATTTTTCATTCTGCAATAGCACAAACCAAGATAATGCCTTCACACACTTCTTCATGCTTGTGTAACAGTCCAGAAAGATCATGACCTTGCAAAGTATCATTAGGCCCAGCTTTCAGGTCTGTTAAACAGCAAGCTACAGTTCTCTGCAGCCTCTCCAGGGTCATGCTGCTGTGGTTTTTAAGGGACATTAAGCCAAGACAGTTGGGAATGCCATCTTTGTTAGTCAAGCTGGAAGAAAGGTCAGTTTTTGGCCACCTGTTTATTCCCATATCCCCTCATCCACATCACAGACTGTGACACCAGCTGCTGAAGCTAGTCTCAACTAAGGGATGCTCCTGTGTCTTCTGAACTGGTATGATTCTCAGTGGTTATATCAAGCTCCAGAAGCTACTAGGACCAGCACTGGTATTACAAGAGGACTTTTTGATCTATGGCTACTTCTGTTGACCTTTGGCATGGCAACTGGTGATGTGAAGGTTTATACTCTTGAAGGAGGGGGGATGAAGAAGTTGCAAAACCTAGTTAATTCCTGTCTTAGCTTCTTTGAGATTGCTGGTATTTATTGTCTACCTCTTGAGTGATTAATGATACAGAGTCTGGTTCTTCTTTACCCAGAGGGTTAGTGTCAGCCTTGGTAGAGTTTGACATTTTACACTTTAAGTCAGCATACCCCTAGGCAAGGAGACACCAGGAGACAGATTTCCTTATTAAAAGAAGATGTAACCAAAAAGGCAAGCCAACAAATATGCCACTGCCAAGGAATCACCAATATACTAAAAAGAGGAGAAAAATAAGACAGAATGAAAAACACAGTTGAGAAGGGCAATGAACAAGAAAAGAATGGGAGAACATGGGGTCTCTTATAGAACAATGTGAAGAGAGGACAGTAAAGAGCCCTGCTCAGCCATAAGTGTGCAGTTCAGCATAGTAGTCCAACCCACCACTGCTAAATATGAAATTAGGGCATTGCATCTGTATCATCTGAGAGTGAGTATGGATGGATGTCAAATGAGTGTGGGTGGAGAGCATCAATAGTGCTTCTGAAGCCATGGTTTCAAAAGAAAGATGGCTGACATGACAGATTCGGTATCAGTTTGCCATTTGTAGTTTTGAGACAATGACAGGTAAACAAAGGCATGTGCTGTGTTCCTTCCATGACACCAAGAGTGGAACCCAGTTCATCATAGTGGGGAAGTTGAGTCAGTGGGACCTTGAAGCAGATGCTACAAAAGCAATGTATGTTTGTGCTAAACCATCTTTCTTTTCATGCAATCCAGAACCTAATCCCAAGGAATGACCCCCACAAGGTATTAGAAAAGTAACAAGACACATATTGAAATCACAATGAAATAAAGCCAGCAATAAGCCAGGAAGAAATAATCTTCATAGAGCATCATTATGCAAGGCAGGATACAATGTCAGGTCCAAAATCAGTTTCTTTACAGGGAGTTTATTTTTTAATACAGTACTACTGTCCCCTGTTTACACAAGAAGATATATAACATGCAGGTCTCTGGTTATCTTTGTTTCCATTTAAATACAGTGCAAATCTATCAGTATATGCAGTGCAGAGTTCATCAGACTTCTTTGTTAGAGGTTCCAGAGGGAGAAGACAGCAAGCCTGTACCCAGGACCTCGTACTGCCCAGCCCAAGGCAGCAAGTCCTCAGCACAAGCAAAGCTAACTGCTTTCCTTTAAAAGTTAATGCACAGTGTTATCCTGGTCAGGTACTAAATAGCCAACAACCACATCATATTTGTTCTTTCTTTCTCATTTGACAGTGCAGTGTAGATTACCCTCCTAGTGGCTCCACCTTCTTGGAGGGGTTTGGGATGTCGCATTGTGTTATAGATATGTGCCAGAGAAAAAAGAAAGAAAACACTGAGACCCATATAGAAGTTATGATTCATGCATGGAAGTAATACTTAACACCCATATCTAATTGTCCAGTATGGAGTCCTACTGTCCTACCTCACTGCACAAGAGTCAGAAAACAAAGTGGCATTGCAGAACAAAAGAAAGTTGGGCTTCATGTTTATTATTCTATTTACAATATACTCATATGAAGAACTCAATATGAAACTGAAGTAAAGCCTTAATTTATTTTCCCTGGAACAAAAGGAACGTTCCACAAAAATCAAACATTCCATGTTTGTTCCCATGGGCTCTTCCTTTTCCCTGTCAAAGTCTTCAGGAGGATAACAATACCAGTATTCAAGTGCAACAAGTATGCGTTGGAGAAGAACTTCTTCCTCCATTCATTTTCTGGGACATCATTTTGGGCTCTGCTGTGATCTTGTTTGCTCCTTTATAAAAACAGCAATAACCAAGGAAAATGTAGTCCTAGATCTCTAAGAGGTAAGCATTGGTTCAGTTGATAGCACAGAAAATCTCCAGATCAGCCTGCCACTAAACCAAGAACTGCTTTGTTGCAATGACAGTTTGTAAGCTGACTCTTTTATCCTCCTTCACTGAAGTAAATTTACAACTATTTCTGAAGAAGTTAACGGTTTTCCTTTGTATATTAATCTAATCCTTTGTAGGTTGTTGAACACTGCTTGTTAGTAATAGTCCATCTCAAAAGAAATATTTTTTACAATATTTATTAATAAATTCTCTCTCTCTCTCTCTCTCTCTCTCTCTCTCTCTCTCTCTCTCTCTCTCTCTCTTTCTCTCTCTGTCTCTCTCTCTCTCCATAGTCAAGGTTGGATTCAAATTCACAATGATCCTCCCTCAACCTCCCACGTGTGTGAACCACAAGCATGCAGCATCATACCTGGCCCTCACAAAGTCTTTACAATAAAAATTCAATCAGTGTTGAACTAAATGCGAGGTTCTAATGAGAATTCGTATTTTAAAGTATATACATAGACTGTGATGTGAAACTATAATTTTGTATGTGTGCATACATGTGCATATCTTTGCATACACAAACACACATTTCACGGTGCTGTCTTTTCAGAATGTGAATGAGCAGTGACAGTCTAATGGCAATCACCATATCTGGTACCAATATCTTAGTTTCAAAATACCAGAATGAGGAGAAAAAGGAAGAAGAGGAAAGTAAGAAAGAGAGAGAAAAATAGTATGAGATTCCCTTTACAATAGAATAGCAAGAATGAATATAAAATAATGAAGATCAAAACGGAAAACATAGAGCACATCTGCAAGGACTATACAATGGTGGGCGTGTGCTTCATGAGGAAAAGAACATTCACATACTGTCAGAGAATTTCCTCACAGTAAACATACCAAATACAAGCATAATCACTTTATGACAGAAAACATGTCAGCCTGCTCTGAATGTGGTGACAATCGTCCATGGGCTAGAGTTCTAGACTGAATAAAACGGTGACCATCCATTTCACCCTTCAGCACAATGCCTTCCTTACTGTTCTGGACTGTATGTCCTAAAATTATAAGGCAAAATGCATCTTTTATTGGCTTTGTCAGGTATTTCATCAATGGTGTAAGTGGTACAGATAATTGGTGCCAAAAATGGGGTTGGTGGTGAGCATGTGGATTTGTGGTACTTTAAAGTTGGCTTGTCAGAATGAACTATAATCGTTTGGGCATGTAGGCTGACACTAGAGCACTATTTCTCAGAACTTAATAAAGTATTCTGGTGGGTATTTAGAAGAAAGAAAGAGAGAAAGGAGGAAGGAAGTAAAGAGAATAAAAATACAAAAAAAAAAAAAAAAAAAAAAACAAAAACCCAGAAATACACAAAGAAAGACAGACAGAAAGAAACAAAAATAAACAAAGAAAGAGACAAAACAAGCAAGCAAGCAGACAGCAGAAGCAGGAGAATAAGGTTTCACAAAACAACTGTCTTTGAAAACCTGGTTGCTGACCATGCACATTGCATTCTGGCAAAGAATCTGGCTAAAATTTACCTGTGTCCTGAAAACTTGACTGAGGCTGAATTCAAGAGTTATTGACTAAGTCATTTGGCAGCTAAAATTTTGAAGGCAGCCTAGTAGCCAGACCATGGAACGTTTATTGTTCACTGTGTTTACTGAGGTTTAAAATGAGTATTCAACGCAGGAATGTGTGGAAAATGCATGGTTTGGTCAGGAAGGGGACATGGCAAGTTTAAAGTTACAGACAAGATACAAATGAAGTAACCCCACTTGGAGAAGAGGTGAGCACATACCTTGTACTTTGTGCTGGGGAAATAAAAAAGGTATTTTTAAGACAAGATGCCATGCATTAAAGGCTCCAGCTTACAAAATGTAAATGTAGTTGAAAAGAGAAACGTTGAACTGAGAAAAAAAAAAAAACTAAGCGATTTCCTGATTCAAAACAAACAAAAACAAACAAACAAACAAACAAAACCTTCCTAGTAAAGTATGTTCCCAGGTCCTGCCATCACGCATATGAGGCCACCACAGCTGTGATCACTACATCTCAATCTGGGAGAACATCTTGGCAGCAACATCTGCACGATGCTTATTTGACAGGTGTGCATGGTGCAAGAATTGTGGGGTTCTGGAGGACTGGCTCAATGTTTTAGGAAGCTGCTGAGGCCTGGCAATGAGAGGCAGGACCATATATCCTCTGCATAGAGACTCTGAGGGTATTGCATGGAACTGTGAAGGGTAAACCAAAATGGCCACAGAGACCCCAGGACATGGATAGGTCAGGACTTGGCCATGTGTCTTTGAGTGGAAGTTTAAACATGATATGAACAAGGGGTGGACTTATGATGGTTAATTTTCACTGTCGACTTGATGGGACTTGAAAATCAACCAGAAGAAGCACTCCCAGGAGTATTTGTGAGGTTGGTTCTAGACAATTTTAACTAAGGATGAAAGAGCTCATCCTGAATGTGGGACCACTACCCCATGCACTGAGATACTGGCATGAATGGAGGGGAAATAAAAGGAGAAACCAAGCCAAGCTCCAGCCCTCATCTCTCTCTGCTCCCTGATGGCAGACACAGTGTGACCAGCAACCTCACACTGTTCTGCCTGTTTCAGTGTGATGGACTGCATCCTCGCAAGCTCTAAACTACAAACAAAGCTTTCCTTTAGTTGGTTTTGGTTGTCATAGTGACAAAAGTATCCATCACATGAACTTTCATACTGTTTTTTTTTTTTTTTTTGAGTATCTACAGATATAAATAGAGAACATGTTATTACCAGTCTCTAGTACTTTTCATACTAGTAAAGCCTAAGCTCTTAGATATGAAGCAGAAGGTTCACTGTATAGAGGGCTGGTTTGTTACAACAAAGAAGCCAATGTCAATAATACTGGCTTTAACATGTAAGTATTGTTTCTAAAGTCTCTCTCTGAAGAAAAATCAGATTTCCATAGTACCTCCACTTACCCTGGATCTGTTGGGGACCACTCAGGGCCCAGATCCAAAACACCCTGCTTGGAGTGCTTGTCTCTCTCTCCTCCAGCCTCTATGGACTGTCTCCGCTACCAGCATGGGCATTACTTAACAGAGCCTGTACATTTCACCAGACTCTCTAGAGGTGGCTTGGATACCTCAGGAACAACATGCAATAAATAAATGCCTGTTAACATTTATGGTATGCTGTTGAGAGTTATTTAATCTCCTGTCTGAATTCTTCCTGGGGGAAATCTACCTACCCATTGCTTTCTGCTTCAGGACTTCCTTGCTAAAAACAAACCTTGATTCCTTGGTGATATCACAGTGCTAAACATTTGAGAATTTAAAATTTGAAGCCATATCCAGTGATACAGATTCAACTGTTTCTGTTTTTTGTTTGTTTGTTTGTTTGTTTGTTTGTCTTCAGTCTTTAATTTTGGGTTCATAACGTACAACCTGCTGAAATTACTGCAGAGTGGAACACATTTAAGAATATAAACAGAAAGTGAGCTTCTTTGTTTTGTGCTGAGATGTTCATCAGTGGAGTTGCACAGAGATCAGCACAGCAGACAGGATCCCGTAAAAGAAAGCTCTTCTCCACGGGTTGAATGCCTCTGGCCATGTCTGTTTTCCCCAGTGTTGCTGACCAAGGTATTTTTCTCCACTTTATAGAGTCTAAGTATCACACACTTAATAGCAGTTAGTGGTGTCAATGCTCTTTGGTATAGTAAATCTCTAGTGTAAGATAATCTTGTTAATGATCAGCATAAAGTAGGGAGAGGTCATTTTTTAAAAAAACGTTGTCATAAAGCCCGCGTTTACTGTGATAGAGTTGGAAGAAGGTAATCCCATTAACCTTTGTATTGTATTGATGGAATTATAAACCCTCCTGAGTGGAGAGGGTGGCAGTGCTGTCTTTGAGCACACTGTCAGCCCTAGCGACCCAGAAAATGGCCTGAAGAGATCTAGGCTCCATCCAGTCTTGTTATTTATTTAGGACTTCGACCTTCAGCAAGTATTAGCCTCGTGAAGGCCCGGATTTTTCTTCTGTTTGTTCCCTTTTATCTAAATGTACGTGTGCGTTCAGGTGGGTTTCACTCATTTTTTACACTTAACCCATTATTACTTTTATATATATATATATATATATAAAGGTAATCCCATATATATATATAAACAACAAGCATTTCTGAGGGCACACACGGGGGATGTTGTTTTTTAAAAAGCGCTTTTACAAAAAGAGAAGCATTCCTTTGTGCTCTTTTATATAAAGAAAATGGCATTTTTTTGTGGGGGGGGGGGATGTTGGTTCTGACAACATTTTAGTTCCATTTTTGAGTCACAGAACTGGTAAGGTTTAAGTAAGGAAAAAAAAAAAAAAGATTTGAAATTGTTTCCCGAATCTGAACCAACATCATTATCAATCCATACAAAGCAAACAGAGATGCTGTCCCTGGAATTACTCAACTCAGCGAGTGCTATGAGGATAAGAAAAAGGGAGTGGGCCTGTGTGTGGTGTGGTGGGGGTGTGGAATGGCTCTTTTACAATTTGTAGGCTAATTCAAGATGACACCAAATAACAACAAAGAAGCTTTGCCAGTGCGTATGAAGAGATGTACAGGAAGTGGCAGCTAATATCCCCTGCGAGGTAGACAACACAACCACTGGGCAATGCCATTTGGCTGTCACCTCGGAAACAAGAGGTGGTTGCCTTGGTCACTTAAGAAAAGGTGCTGGGGTGGGTAGCTCAATTCTGGGTCATAAAATGTGGAAAGAAGGTGTGTGTGTGTGTGTGTGTGTGTGTGTGTGTGTGTGTGTGTGTGTAGATGATATATGTGTGTACTCATGTATGTGTGTGTGAGTGATATGTGTGTGAGATATGTGTGTGAGGTATATGTGATGTGTGTGTGAGTGATATGTGTGTGAGATATGTGTGTGAGGTATATGTGATGTGTGTGTGATATATGTATGTACTCACACATGTGTATGTGCATGCATGTATGTGTGTGTGAGTGATATGTGTGTGAGATATGTGTGTGAGGTATATGTGATGTGTGTGTGATATGTGTATGTACTCACACATGTGTATGTGCATGCATGTATGTGTGTGTGAGTGATATGTGCATGAGATATGAATTTGATGTATGTGTGAGGTATCTGTGATGTGCATGTGATAGATATGGTGTGTGTGTGTGTGTGTATGTGTGTGTATGTGTGTATGTATATGATGAGGCCTAATGAGGCCATGCACCTGGAAAGAAAATCTTCAGAGTTCTCACATTCCACCTTATATGAGACAGAGTCTCTTCATTGTTTGTTGCCGCATACACAAAGCTATCTGGCCCACGAGATGTGGATATTCTCCTGTCTCTATCTTCTGTCTTGCTGTGAATGCATTGGTACTTCTGACGCATCCTGGCTTTTTACAAGGTATCTGAGATGTCTATCTCAGGTTCTCATGCATGCGTAGCAAACACTTTGCCCAGTGAGCCATCTCTCGACCTAAAGGTTCTTAATTCAAGTCCTTAGGCCAATCTGTAGTCTATAGCCAGGGCACTTTGTTCACGTTGCAAAACAGATTAATACAAAGTTAGAGTTCAAAAACTTTAAAAGGTTATAATGTCTGCGGGAGGGAAATGTAGGAAGGAGAAATGAGGTCAATTAGCTGAAACCCCATGACTTAAGTGGCAGGCCTATAAATTGTCTCAAAGGTGACCATGTGTTTGAAATGGCTCCGTGGTATAGGTTAATTCTTTCTCTTTGTAATTAAGGAGAATGGTGACAGTAGTGCTGGCTCCTAGGTCACATTCCCTATGATCAGAATTAATTAACACTCTGAATTAATTAATGTGGGGGCCACTGTAACCATCTTGAACTCATCTTTCAAGGCTTGTTTCAGGCTCTTCTGCCGAGGCGTCTCTGATTATTTCAGGTCTTGCTTGATAACATTCCCCTCTCTCTGAGTTCTTATCCTCTCAAACATATGATTTAGCATTTATTCTAACCTGCCTCTTATTATTTCTTCTCTCTTCAATTAGAGCATAAATTCTTGGAGGGCATGAATTCTATTTTACACTTCTTTTATTATCCTACCAGAGCCCCAGGCACAATTCTTGAAATAGTGCTAAGTAAATATACTTGTTGATTAAGGAATCCTTCTTGAAGAGCCTTTCAGGCAAGTATTCACACGGCCCTTCACCTTCAGGCAAGGACGATTTCTCACCTTGGGGAAATGTGCTATGGTCCTCTAGCTCTCCGCCCTTTTTTCTCCATTCTTCTTTTAATTTTAATCCATAGGAAGCAAATCTAGTACAGAATGAGGAGAGCACTCCTAAGTGTTGCAACATTTAAGCCTGCCAGCTTCTTTCCACAAGGAAAATGTTATCTCTATGTATATAATGTTACACAATTATCTCAACTCTAGAAAACATGTAATATTGTACATAATTGTCACCCAGAAGTTCCCTGGGCGATCTACTCAAACCCATCTTCCTTATCCATAGTAGAGATCCATAACTCAGCTTTAACACAGAAACTCAGATAAGGACATAATTGAGTGTGCTCAACACCAATAGTCCCTCAAAGTATGTGCATATGTGTGTGTGCATACATGTGCATGTACACATGGAGGCTGTTACTCCTTGGTTATCATCCATTTTTTTTCTTTTTCCAGCAGATCTCCTCATTGGCCTAGTACTCATCAAGTAGACCAGGCTAGCCAGTCAGTTGCAAGGAGCCTCCTGTCTCTGTCTTCCCAACATCAAGATTGTAAGTATATGCCACCACAGCCAGTGTTTTCCTTACGGAACTTTAGAGATCAAACTCATGGCCTCTTTCTTGCCTTCCATGATTTAAGTAGAACCTGACAAATTCCACCTGTGTGGCAACCATCTGGTTCTATTCATTGATTACTGCCTGTGCTCTGGTCATGAAATAGGCATTTCACAGTGAATATCAATGATATTCAGGATGTAGAGAGCACAAAAGTTATCCAAATGAGGGATACAAGAGTTGGTAGATTGGAAGCATAAGCATCGGTCCACGTGGCTTCCCATTGTTCTGGCAGGAAGACTCTCCAATAGTAAAATGATCATGAAGTGTAGAGTGGCTACAGCAACAGGGGATCTTCCTCTGGAACGTAAGTTGAATTCACTTTATATAGACACTGACAAGCTGAACTTCAAACAGAGACAAACTCACAAGGCTCCCAGGATTAAATAGCTGACAGAAAAGAGACAAATATGATCAGTTCTGCTGTTGCTATGAGAGGGTACTCTAGGAACAAGGGAAGTTCTTTGGAAATCTGTCTATGAAATGAAAGGGAAGAAAAGTTGATCATTTAGTGGACCTTACGGAAATTGATCTCAGATAAATCTCTCCATAGAATACTTTGAGATGTACCTTGCTCTTCAAGGAGTTTTAAAATGGGAGAGTAACAAGGTGGAGGATCAGAAAGATCTCACATGTTTTCAGAGCATCCTGTACAGCGGAAGCTCACATAGGTAACAACAAATGAATTAGTGTCTGGGGCATCCTTAACTTCCTCCGAATAATTAAGCTACCAGTCACCTGGCAGGTGGGAAGACTAGAGTCAGATGTTGGCAGGTACACAAACTCAAGCCTGTCCTTTTGTGCTCTCTTCCAGACACAGAAACTAGAAGTAAGCTAGGGACTCCATATCGGGAAGACAAAATATACTCCCACCCAACTATGCAAAATTTCCTACTAGTTAATACAATAGCCTTTCTAAGAAGACACCAGAACTTTACAATTTTTGTTGGTGCTGCTTTCCACCATGATATCCATAAGATGGCTGTAGATCTGTTCCATCCTCTCATGCCCAGTGTGATTAGCCAAGAAATTCTCTCATGCCAGCACAGGAGCAGGAGAGTGTTCCACCTATGTTCTGGCTAGAACATCCAAAGCAAGATGGCATCCAGGAGAGTTATATCGCACACAATCAAAGAATGGTGACACAGAGGCTCTGGTGACTATAGGGTTATTCACAAAGGGGGAACCCTGACAATAACCAGCCCTTACACATGTCCTTGGGACTCTCTGTCAGCAAGAGGAGCACTAGTTCCATTTCAGATAAAGGTAAACACAGTGCTGACAAAGTTGGGTGAATTCAGGGTGGCGTTGATTGATGACATTGCAGTGTATAGCCAGACATGGGAAGACCACGCTGAGCATGTAAAACAAGAATTGGGGTAGCTTTTACAAACAAGCTTGACAGTGTGGCCATGACATGTCAGCCTGGCATGCTGAGGTGACATATTTAGGACACAGACAGGAGAAGCAGACAGCCAACATTCTGCGATGGTGGCCTTCTCTGTTTCTCAATGGACCATTTCATGAGGAAATGTTAGACAAGAATTGCTGAACGTTGCTAACCAATTGCTCCTGATCAGTCATTGTTCTGTTTACAGATCACGTTACTGAGCCATGAAGACCACCCAGAATGGTGACAGGGCGGAAACAATAGGGAGGCTTGCCCCTAATTTTAAATTTTAAAATGTGTTCCTCTGAAGAGTTACAGAATTGAAACAAAAATAGTTCGTAAGTTTGTTATCCTCCATCCAGATGTCCATCTTATTAAAACGTTTCCAGTTGGTAATTACCTACTTCTGTATTTCAGTCTCCAATAAGAAAGGATAGGTGGAGGTTACATTTAAAACAAGTATTTGGCCAGCTTGGTGTATGACAGGGCAGAGCTACTTTCTCTTATGTCTTTCTGATCAAAGGCTGGGTTTTTTTTGTTTCCTTGAAAAGTCAAACTTAAGAGCCAGAATGGGGTCAGCAAGCCAGCAGCCCAGAAATCATCTCCAGTTCAAATGAAATTAGCCAATTTCATAAAGATTTCTCTGGCATAGTTTGAACTGCGAGTCTCTGCTCTCCTGGGGGAAGGAGTAACCTCACATCTTATTATTCTTTCTTACCCTGAAGGTGTCTCTTGTCATCTATTATCATATAAACGCAATGCTGCTACTTACCCTTCATGTGGACATTTTATTGCCCCCACCACACTATTCTGTCTTTGAAGGCAAAACTAGGCTCATCCAGTTCTAGGGACCTGTGACAGTTTGCAACCCAGTGTCCAGCACATTTTTATAAATGAGGGTTGGGTCACTTGCTGAGCCACAGGCAGACGTGTTCAGTTCTTCGGTTGGGCATGTATCTCTCTGTGTATTTTATCTCTGTGGCTCAATTAGAATTATAAACTGCTGTGACTGCCAGCCACTCTGCCATGCAAGGAGCATGATACGGGACTGATTAAACAACTTCACAAGCTTTAAGGAAAAGTACACGTGAGTTTAAATTTAAGTTCTGCTTCTTCCTAGTCATGTGGCTTAAGTGTCTCTGGACTTTACTCATCTATAAACATATATACACTCATATATACAAAATATGATCTTATTGAACAGTGAGGATATTCAATAAAATAATGTCAGTTGGGGGTGGGGGAGATGGCTCAGTACATTTGCTGAACAAATATGAAGACCAGAATCTAAATTCCTAGCTCACATGAAAATTCCAGTTATCTATGGTAGCCACTTGAATTTCTAATCCAGGAGGGAAAAACAAAGGATCCAAAGACTAATCAAGCCAGTAAGATATGACTAGCCAAATGAACAGCCTCTGGTCTCAAGTGAGAGACCTTGCCTTAGTATATAAGGTGGAAAGCAGACAATCATCAACCTATGGTCGTCATAGACCCAACTGTAGTTACAGCCATGAAATATATCTATGCATACACACATGCACTCACACATGAACACACACACACTCCTACCCATTCCACAATACGCCCATGCAAAAAAATATAATAACGGCATATATTTAGTACACAAAGCAACAAGAGGCCAGTAGTAGTGTGTGGGTTTGTGTGATTTTTTTTTTCACTCTTGTATTCTTTGTTCTACTGTCATTCAGGTTCATGGACACAATGATATCATTCTTTTGCACCCATGGGAATATGTGCACAGCTTTGTAAGAGGACTTAGTAGGACTCCATTCTTCCCTTGTGAGAAAGGCAAATGAGATGGGTGACATAGACCAGGAGGAGGCAACAGCAGTGTAAACAGGATACAAGTGGTGATTTGTAAATGATTATGACACCTTGCCTCAGGCAAATCCTCCAAGCTGAATTTGCAGGCTTTTGGCTCAATGGGAGAAATAGACCACAGGGACAAGTCAACTAAAACTCAGCCATCTCAGAAGAGGATCTCATGGCATGTGCAATGTAAAGAAAGAAAAACTGAGTCATAAAACTTAATTTTTACTTTGTTCAATGTGCTTGGTTCATAATCTAGAGATTTACCATTAATGGTCCTAGTTCATGAGCCATGATACCTCCCTACAATGATTCTTTATCAAATCCATGAAATATCCATAATTACAAATACAACACATTTATATCTGCCAAGAGATAAACTGGTTTCGAGATGCTAAACGTTGGTGCGAACCAATTCCTATGATATGAAAGTTTTAAAGGCTCAAGTCTGGGCAGAATGCATTGTTATTTTTTCACTTGTTGAGCATTCTCAATTGTTACCAGGCATCAGAAACATAAGTGTCTGACTCTTTGATGGATTCCACGCTCTAGATCTAGATGGTCTAGATGGTGCATCTCCTGGTCTGTTGGTGAAGTGCTCGCCTAACTTCCTTAAAGAGATGCTCAGCAATGGAGCTGCCATCTACACAACAAAGGAGACTTCTGGAGTTGGATATGGGGATCTTGAGCCCTAGTTCCCTGTGCTGGACTTGCTTATCAGTCTTTGGAACATCAATACACCTCCATTTCTGAGCTTTTACTGTAAAACAAGCAGATTGTAAAGGATGTTTTCTAAAGTCCTATGGGCTCTGAAATTCTATGGTCTGACAAGTATTCATCCTCAGTCCATATTAGTCACACACACACACACACACACACACACACACACACAAACGTGTATGTAAACACAGAGGCCGGTACCAATACAACCATTTTAGGTATTTCTTGGGTGACATAACAACATGGTCCTACCAAAACATATACTATAGAATGTCACTTCTGGAATTAAAAATTATTAATAATCCTCTTGAACATCTGCAAATGTGATTTAAGAGTCCCTATGGGTTATTTTGAAAGATATGTATCAAAATATTACAAAGTCCTCTAACAGGTGCTGTTACGTATTCATGCTGTGACATTTTCTCACCAATACCACAAATAAAAGTTATTTTAAACATCGTATGCCTTTGGAGATGAGGCAAGGTTGAGAAACTGACACCTACTTTCTGAGAAATGTGATCTTTTTACACCACACCAGGGTTTTCATAAATCCTCAGCTACAACTCTGTAATTTGTTTTATGCCATCAACTCCCACGTCATTCGCAAATTATCATGAAACCCAAGCAGCCACACTATAAATTTTAAGACATGGACTTTGAAATCCACAGCTTTCCAGTCACTGTGGCATCAAGTATTTTGAGAAAACATCTTGAACTTGGATGAAATGAAAGGGGATGCAAAGTTTCTTTTTTTTCTCTCTAAAAAAAAAAAGTGGAAGCACATAAAGGATATATTCACAGAAACTTTATAGAAGAAGAAGACAGATGTAAAGTCAGAAGGAAGTGTTGTGCTTTAATCTTACAACTCCTCTCCTAAATGTTAAATTTGAAAGTCCATATAATTTTATAAAATGTTCTCAGATTTCACTTGCCAAGAATTCAAGCAAGCTTTAAGGTCTTTTATTTTAAAATATTCTGGGTAGTCGCACCTTCCAGAGACACCTGTGCTGGAGCATGTTCAGGCTGAAGCATCTTGTCTGGTGCCCACATCCCTGGAAGACTGGAGCAGTCTGCAGCAAGGATGACAACAAGCACCTGAGGACAGGTCTAGCCTTGGTGATGCTGTTCTAAGGACTAGTAATCTAAGCACTACAGTCACATCAAGGGTCACCCTGTGTCTTAGGATTTCCATTGCTGTGAACAGACACCATGACCAAGGTAACTC